>NW_021144691.1:0-118621 GCF_900634625.1 Parambassis ranga
TTCCAATTTCTATGGCCTGAACAGCAAAGAGGCACAAATGTGGCCTGTCCTTTACTATTATCTTTTTTATTACACAGTTTGGTGATTTGTGGTTGTCATTCACTAATCTTCCCAGGGATCCATCTTCTTTGGATGCATCAATACTAAAAGCCAGAGAAATAAAGTGAACCTTTGAAATCATGTAATACTGAATCATCAAATGTACACACTTACAATGTAAAAACATTAAATAGCACATAACACAGAGGTCAACTTAAACTGTAGGATAACACTACACAGATAAATCTCTTCTCATGTCTCAAACATGTCAACACTGCTTCATTTGTTCATCCATCAGTTATTTAAAATATTTGACTCATGAGTTAATAAGAATTGCCTGAATCTCTACACAACACGTGATTTGCTTACCACCAGCGGTGATTCTGCCATTCAAATTCATACAGAAATGTACTCTCTTTCTCTGAGTAGTGTCTTGACTGGCATTCTTCCACTGATATGAGTTCACCCCTGTACTCCAGTACAAAAGCCCCTGGTTCAATGGTCTGGGCTGCAAACACTCCTCTTCCTATAGAGGCATTTTAATAGAAATACTGAGCCAACACTTAATTATAGACCATATAATCATACTAAAATAACAACTCCATACCTTTATTACTGTCAATAAATGTTTGTATGCAACCTGACTTGTCACTGGAAGACTGAATGTACACCTTTGCTTCTTCAGCAGGCCGAATCCTTTCCTTCCTTTTGATCATTATGGCTTCATATCATTACATAGATAACCATAGTACCAATGAAAACAGCTATGCCCTCTCTGAGACAGAGGTTTATATTGATATTAAACCAATTTAATTCAACCTGAATGTATCTACAATATTATTAAAAGAGAAACATCAGATCCATACCAAAGGTACAAGGTAGTCAAATGATGCTTCTCCATCTGTAACACTGGACTGGTACCCACTGTGGAAGACTGAATGTACACCTTTGCTTCTTCAGCAGGCCGAATCCTTTCCTTCCTTTTGATCATTATGGCTCATATCATTACATAGATAACCATAGTACCAATGAAAACAGCTATGCCCTCTCTGAGACAGAGGTTTATATTGATATTAAACCAATTTAATTCAACCTGAATGTATCTACAATATTATTAAAAGAGAAACATCAGATCCATACCAAAGGTACAAGGTAGTCAAATGATGCTTCTCCATCTGTAACACTGGACTGGTACCCACTGTCAGAACACTGATGTGGCACTAAGTGAGCCAGCAGGTTAAACACTGTTTACTCACATTTGTGCTCATACAAAGTCAGGAGTTCACAGCATGTGCACCAGAAAAACATCCCTAGCAAACTAAGTTACATACATCAATAAATGCTATTCATAGACTCATATTACAGACTGCTTTGATTGAACTGTTCCTGATTAATGTGCTTTGCTGTGCATATATGGCAGTGCAGCAGTAGCTAGCGGAAGAAGCTAACGGAAGTAGCTAGCGACTTTTAGCCCACAGTAAAGGCTAGCGATTTGTAGCCGACAGTAAAATGCATTGATAGATACCAGACAGTAGACGTTATTTGGAAGAAGTAGCTGACATACGAGCTATAAATCTATGTAATTGCACTTCAGCTGCAGGCGATGCAGTAGTATCTAGTGGAAGAAGCTAGCATGTGGAGCTAGCGAGTTTTAGCCGACAGCAGAAGCTACCAATTTGTAGTAAAAGTTACTGATAAGTACCTCACAACAGAAGTTAGTAGCGAGAAGTAGCTGATATATGAGTGCAGCTCAGCTGCAGGCAGAGTCCAGAGAAAGACGTAAAATCACAGAAAGAGTCAAATGAAGCAAACCTACCTGTCGCTGTTGACATTAACGTTGATATCACTCCGCTGGTACCAAGCGGAATAAGAAAATAGGCCCATGTCTCGAACTGGCAATGCCAGAAGTGAAGTAGCCTATCAAATGTCCTCCTTCGGTAGGCTGCGTGTCTCATTGGTTCAAATGACACACACTTCCGGAAGTGTGTGTGTGTGGTTGATTTTGGACCCCACGAGGTTGCTGCATGGGCCCCTCACTGTTGGTGGGCTCCTAGGGAAGAGAACCCCAGAAGTAATATTTACAAGTACACACACACACACACTGACACACACACACACAGACACACTGACACACACACACAGACACACACAGACACACACACACAGACACACACAGACACACACACACACACACAGACACACACACACACAGACACACTGACACACACAGACACACACAGACACACTGACACACACAGACACACTGACACACACACACACACACACACACTAGAGGCTGTCTCGTACAGTGAGTCTGGATGGTAGCCTTATGTTACTCTAGCTCCATCACACTGAGTGTTTCCGCCTCTCTGCAGGTGGCGCTGTTCGTCATGGCGGTGTATCTGTACCGTGCATTTGGAGAAGGCCGCGCTCTGAAACGGACCAATCTGCTGGCTGGCAGAGACCACGCCCCCACCGATGACCTGGGGGAGCCGAACTACGCCTACAATGACCAGGATGGAGCTTACATAGACCCCCATCACCTGCCTTATCACCATGACAACTTAGCACCTTATAGCTCCAGATTTGTATCCATGCATCATATATTGTGCTCATACTGTGTACTGTACTCTGATTGGATTATAGTGACACTTATACTCTGTACTTAGCTGCATATACAGCTTTTTCTGAATGCTTAAACACTAACAATGATTCTTATAGCACAATTTCTAAAACTATTAATAGTTATAGCAAAATCACTCACTGAGTTTACAAAACTAAAAACAAAAAAACTGCTTTACACTCAGTTTGCACTTTTGTAACACACAATTTGCAATTGTATAAATATAATCCACTTCACAGCATCTTTTTGCTGAACTGTAAACACAACTCACTGCTTTACACACAACTTCCAAATGATCAACACACTCCTAGTAAAACTACACACATGTATGGCTGGTGTTTACACTATGTTGCCAACTGTCTGGCTACACTGTCACATGTGAGAACTGTTTTACATCATTAGTTCACTTTGCAATCAGCATGAGCTGTAATAAGCACAGGTAAGCTTCAGTGTGGAGAACAATGGAGGGAGAAGAAGACTGAGAAGAGTGAGAATTAGAGGAGGATGAGGACATGAGGAAGCAGGAGGAAGAGGAAGAGGAAGTAGTGTAAATACTAGCCATACATGTGTGTAGTTTTACTAGGAGTGTGTTGATCATTTGGAAGTTGTGTGTAAAGCAGTGAGTTGTGTTTACAGTTCAGCAAAAAGATGCTGTGAAGTGGATATATTTATACATTTGCAAATTGTGTGTTACAAAAGTGCAAACTGAGTGTAAAGCAGTTTTTTTGCTTTTAGTTTTGTAAACTCAGTGAGTGATTTTGCTATAACTATTAATAGTTTTAGAAATTGTGCTATAAGAATCATTGTTAGTGTTTAAGCATTCAGAAAAACTGTAATACCATCAGTGTGTAGTTGGCACATTGTGTGCTTAGTAATATGATGGTTTGTGTTAACTGTGTGGTACAAAAATACCATTTTTACAAAGGTTTGAAGAGTTAAGCAAGATGTATTAGCTTTTGCAAGAGATCTGCAATGTTTTGCTGATTTGGTGTAAGGTTGTTTTATTTGTGTGTAGAGTTTTGCACAAATTTTTTATTTTTTGTCTGAGTGCTTCGGTTTGGACAAAAGCAGCAGTTGTTTAGAGGGTGTTTTTACATTGGAAACGCATTAGGAGGGGGACAGAGAGAGCTGCAGTTAGGGGCAGTTGAGAAACATTCAGGTTGCCATGGATACAGGCAGGCAGGGCTGTACCTTTGATGACTCAGAGATCAAAGGCATACAAAGATATATAAAGGTCCACCTTTGTGCAATAAAGCTGTTGGTGGAGAGTTTCAAGGAGAGACAGCAGGAGATTTTGGAGAGTTCGTGTAAACGAAGGAAAATAATCTCAAACTGATTACTGGACTAAACTCGAGAAGAGACGGATCAGAGAGGAAGAACGAAACAGCTGCAGAGGAGGATAACATCTTTTACACATTTCTTCATACAGTCAGATTCGTGGTGAGTACCAACAGTAGTGAGTGATAAGTGCAACTTCATGGCGTTTATTCAAAGAGAGAGAAAGAGTGTGTGTGTGTCTGCACTAGGGTTGGGCGGTATCCAAATTCTGACACCGTCAAACGGCCTCCACATTTTACCCCACTGTACGTGAATACTGTGCCGTGCACGGCAGGTGAAGTGCATTATAAACTGCCTGAAACTTGACAAGCCATCTTTTTCAGTTAATATAGTTTTATTGAGGCCGTTTAAAAACGCATATAGCGAACAGACTTTTTTAAATTCCATGCTGGCAGCACACCGCGGTATTAAACTGGTATGAGCCCGTCCCGATGTGTTTCTGTTTGTGTTTGTAATTTTACCATGTTAAGAGCCTTGTGCAGTATTTATGGTAAAAAAACACTTGTCCGGTAAACTGAAAACCTGCCGGTCACGTTTTCCGCTGCCAAGTTTTTCTAATGGAAACAATTCAAATTCTAATGTGGGCTCAGACAGAACCAAACTTTTCAGAAACTAAACACCATCTCAGCTGAGTTCTTCTAAGGGACCCGGTCACAGGTGCGACTATAGCTCTGTCTCTCTCTGTCTCCCTCTCTCTCTCCCCCTCTCTCTGTCTCTCCGTCTCTCTCTGTCTCTCTCTCTCTCTCACCTCATGTTCATAAACTTTATCAAAGGTCTCCAAAAGTAAAATATATTATACATTGACATTTGTAGGAGCAGATGCATTTGGCAGATGACCCTCGTTGAAGGGCTCTCTCATAGACTCCCATGTTAAAAATGACACTGCTTAAAAAAACTGCTTAATATGTGAAAAACTTGTTGACCCGGAATGTGCTCTGTGAGATGAACATGTTGATATTTGAATGGCTGATTTTTTAGAGGGTGTTTTTACATTGGAAATGCATTAGGAGGGGACAGAGAGAGCTGATACAGTTAAACATTCAGGTTGTCATGGATACAGGCAGGCAGGCAGGGCTGATCCCACGGTGACAGGCTGACACACAAGAAGCATACAAAGCAGCCATGTTTGTAGTCTTTATCAGACTTTAAGCATTGTATCTGTCATATTGATCGTCCTTCAGCTGTATACTACTTTTCCACATTCACATCACACAGCCTGAGCTTCTTATAATCTTATGGTTTTTGGCAAGCAATCAAAATAATAATTGTTCTTTTGTTCTTGTTTTTCACCCTCTTTCTTTCTTTCTTTCTTTACTGTCCAGGAAAAAGACAGTATGGTAAACCGACTGTCAGAGGACATGTCCTCCTTAGAAAATCAGCTGTCCAAGAGCATGGCCAAGTACAGTCCGTTGGACCCCGAACAGCTGGTGGACATCTTTCTGCCAATGTGGTTAAAATCACAGGAACCACAGAAGAAAGAACGTGTCGCAGAGACACCAACACAGAGCAGGGCCAAGGTCACACATTCGGAGGACAGTGAGATGGACAGCCTCTTTGCAAGGATCAATGCAGACATCTGGTACTACCATGACCGTGAGGACTACCGGAATAGCTGGTACTACCAGGTCTGCCAGGCTGAGCGAACAAGTGTGCAGACCACCGATGGACTTGTCTCAGAGACACCAGCACAGAGTAGGGCCAAGTACAGTCCGTTGGACCCCGAACAGCTGGTAGACATCTTTCTGCCAACGTGGTTAGAATCACCGGAACCACAGAAGAAAGAACATGTCACAGAGACACCAGCACAGAGCAGGCCCACGTACAGACCGTTGGACCCCAAACAGCTGGTGGACATCTTTCTGCCAACGTGGTTAAAATCACAGGAACCACAGAAGAAAGTACGTGTCGCAGAAACACCAGCACAGAGCAGGCCCACGTACAGACCATTGGACCCCAAACAGCTGGTGGACATCTTTCTGCCAACATGGTTTAAATCACAGGAACCACAGAAGAAAGAACATGTCGCAGAGACACCAGCACAGAGCAGGGCCAAGGTCACACATTCGGAGGACAGTGAGATGGACAGCCTCTTTGCAAGGATCAATGCAGACATGTGGTACTACCATGACCGTGAGGACTACCGGAATAGCTGGTACTACCAGGTCTGCCAGGCCGAGCGAACAAGTGTGCAGACCACCGATGGACTTGTCTCAGAGACACCAGCACAGAGCAGGCCCACGTACAGACCATTGGACCCCAAACAGCTGGTGGACATCTTTCTGCCAACGTGGTTTAAATCAAAGGAACCACAGAAGAAAGTACGTGTCGCAGAGACGCCAGCACAGAGCAGGCCCACGTACAGACCGTTGGACCCCAAACAGCTGGTAGACATCTTTCTTCCAACGTGGTTTAAATCACAGGAACCACAGAAGAAAGAACGTGTCGCAGAGACACCAGCACAGAGCAGGCCCACGTACAGACCGTTGGACCCCAAACAGCTGGTGGACATCTTTCTGCCATCGTGGTTTAAATCAAAGGAACCACAGAAGAAAGAACGTGTCGCAGAGACGCCAGCACAGAGCAGGGCCAAGGTCACACATTCGGAGGACAGTGAGATGGACAGCCTCTTTGCAAGGATCAATGCAGACATGTGGTACTACCATGACCGTGAGGACTACCGGAATAGCTGGTACTACCAGGTCTGCCAGGCCGAGCGAAAAAGTGTGCAGACCACCGATGGACTTGTCTCAGAGACACCAGCACAGAGCAGGGCCACGTACAGACCGTTGGACCCCAAACAGCTGGTGGACATCTTTCTGCCAACGTGGTTTAAATCACAGGAACCACAGAAGAAAGAATGTTTCGCAGAGACACCAGCACAGAGCAGGCCCACGTACAGACCGTTGGACCCCAAACAGCTGGTGGACATCTTTTTGCCAACGTGGTTTAAATCACAGGAACCACAGAAGAAAGTACGTGTCGCAGAGACACCAGCACAGAGCAGGCCCACGTACAGACCGTTGGACCCCAAACAGCTGGTGGACATCTTTCTGCCAACGTGGTTAAAATCACAGGAACCACAGAAGAAAGAATGTTTCGCAGAGACACCAGCACAGAGCAGGCCCACATACAGACCGTTGGACCCCAAACAGCTGGTGGACATCTTTTTGCCAACGTGGTTTAAATCACAGGAACCACAGAAGAAAGAACGTGTCGCAGAGACACCAGCACAGAGCAGGGCCAAGGTCACACATTCGGAGGACAGTGAGATGGACAGCCTCTTTGCAAGGATCAATGCAGACATCTGGTACTACCATGACCGTGAGGACTACCGGAATAGCTGGTACTACCAGGTCTGCCAGGCTGAGCGAACAAGTGTGCAGACCACCGATGGACTTGTCTCAGAGACACCAGCACAGAGTAGGGCCAAGTACAGTCCGTTGGACCCCGAACAGCTGGTAGACATCTTTCTGCCAACGTGGTTAGAATCACCGGAACCACAGAAGAAAGAACATGTCACAGAGACACCAGCACAGAGCAGGCCCACGTACAGACCGTTGGACCCCAAACAGCTGGTGGACATCTTTCTGCCAACGTGGTTAAAATCACAGGAACCACAGAAGAAAGTACGTGTCGCAGAAACACCAGCACAGAGCAGGCCCACGTACAGACCATTGGACCCCAAACAGCTGGTGGACATCTTTCTGCCAACATGGTTTAAATCACAGGAACCACAGAAGAAAGAACATGTCGCAGAGACACCAGCACAGAGCAGGGCCAAGGTCACACATTCGGAGGACAGTGAGATGGACAGCCTCTTTGCAAGGATCAATGCAGACATGTGGTACTACCATGACCGTGAGGACTACCGGAATAGCTGGTACTACCAGGTCTGCCAGGCCGAGCGAACAAGTGTGCAGACCACCGATGGACTTGTCTCAGAGACACCAGCACAGAGCAGGCCCACGTACAGACCATTGGACCCCAAACAGCTGGTGGACATCTTTCTGCCAACGTGGTTTAAATCAAAGGAACCACAGAAGAAAGTACGTGTCGCAGAGACGCCAGCACAGAGCAGGCCCACGTACAGACCGTTGGACCCCAAACAGCTGGTAGACATCTTTCTTCCAACGTGGTTTAAATCACAGGAACCACAGAAGAAAGAACGTGTCGCAGAGACACCAGCACAGAGCAGGCCCACGTACAGACCGTTGGACCCCAAACAGCTGGTGGACATCTTTCTGCCATCGTGGTTTAAATCAAAGGAACCACAGAAGAAAGAACGTGTCGCAGAGACGCCAGCACAGAGCAGGGCCAAGGTCACACATTCGGAGGACAGTGAGATGGACAGCCTCTTTGCAAGGATCAATGCAGACATGTGGTACTACCATGACCGTGAGGACTACCGGAATAGCTGGTACTACCAGGTCTGCCAGGCCGAGCGAAAAAGTGTGCAGACCACCGATGGACTTGTCTCAGAGACACCAGCACAGAGCAGGGCCACGTACAGACCGTTGGACCCCAAACAGCTGGTGGACATCTTTCTGCCAACGTGGTTTAAATCACAGGAACCACAGAAGAAAGAACATGTCGCAGAGACACCAGCACAGAGCAGGCCCACGTACAGACCGCTGGACCCCAAACAGCTGGTGGACATCTTTTTGCCAACGTGGTTTAAATCACAGGAACCACAGAAGAAAGTACGTGTCGCAGAGACACCAGCACAGAGCAGGCCCACGTACAGACCGTTGGACCCCAAACAGCTGGTGGACATCTTTCTGCCAACGTGGTTAAAATCACAGGAACCACAGAAGAAAGAATGTTTCGCAGAGACACCAGCACAGAGCAGGCCCACATACAGACCGTTGGACCCCAAACAGCTGGTGGACATCTTTTTGCCAACGTGGTTTAAATCACAGGAACCACAGAAGAAAGAACGTGTCGCAGAGACACCAGCACAGAGCAGGGCCAAGGTCACACATTCGGAGGACAGTGAGATGGACAGCCTCTTTGCAAGGATCAATGCAGACATCTGGTACTACCATGACCGTGAGGACTACCGGAAAAGCTGGTACTACCAGGTCTGCCAGGCTGAGCGACAAAGTGCGTAGACTACCAGGACCGATCCAGCCTGGGCAACCCGAAGAGTAGGGATAGTTGTGGAAAGGAGCTTTTACCATTTTTATGCACGTTTTATCCTGTTTCCTGTAATTTGATTATTTTGTGCTTTATAAATATACTTGACTTGACTTGATCTTGTTTACTTGACCTTATTTTATCTTATGAGCGCTATATGTGTGTGTGTGTAATCTACTGTGGCGGCAAGCCTGGTTGTAAAGTCTGACAGCAGCAGGGAGGAAGGACCTGTGGAAGCGCTCCTTCACACAGCGTGGATGGAGCAGCCTGTCACTAAAGGAGCTGCTCAGTGCTGTGCATGGGGTGGGTGGTGACAGCTTTGCCAGCATCCTCTGATCTCCCACCTCCTCCACAGGATCAAGGAGGTGGAGTCTGCTCTGGCCCTTCTTGTAAAGTGCAGCTGTGTTGTCGGTCCAGTCCAGTTTCTTGTTCAGATGAGGTCATCACAGACACACAGAGCGATCATCTACATCCTCATCATCTGCTCTAAAGCTGCAACAACGATCAATGAACGGAAGTTTGAACCTTTTCAGGACGTTGTCCACTGTTTGCAGCATTAAGGTTTACATTTGAACACAGACTGCACATGGCGTCTATTGACTTTGTTTAAAATCATGCCAAATGTCCTGTCATACTGGGCCTCGGCCACCAGGGGGCTGCTCGTGTGACCTGCAGGCGGTCCTTTCAAATCCTGTTTTTGGTGTCGCTCTTCCTCCTGCTGTAAACCCCCCCTCCGCCTGGTGGTTCAGTCTCAGAGGCCTCCGTCCTGTGCACTGAAACCACTGCGGTGTTTTCCCTCTAACTGAAAGTGAGAGTCCGGACTTTCCTGTCAACAGAAAAACACCCCCACAGCTGATTTAAAGGTGAACAGGAGCACCATGGTAACCATGTAATACCACACCGAACCAGCAGGCGGTGCAGTGAGTCAGCACAGGCTCTACTCCGCCCTCAGTCCAATCAGAGCGGAGGATTGAGAGTCAGCAGGGCTGCTGTGTGTATAGAAGCCTCCATCAGCAGCCTGCATGCTGATCTGCTGGATGAACTTCCTCCAGTGTGAACGGGGCCTCATCAGTTTCTCCCTGCTCGCAGTCATTGTGCTACTTCCTGTGTTTGTGCTTCCAGCCGGCTGAGCAGACAGTATCTCTCCTTACAGCGTTTGTTGTGTTGGATAAACTCTAAATTATTCTATTACAAAAAAACAGTCCAAAGTAAATGAGCATGTGTCTCATTCAGCAGGTGTGAGCAAAGAAGAAGAGCTGGATGAAAAGCTTCAAGGCTGATCTGTGGGGGATGAGACCCCAAAAAGATTTAAAAAGGACTTCTAATCAGAACTCTCAGACCTCTGCGGCACACTGCTGAAATGAGCCCGAAATCAAGAACAAAGTGGAACACATCACATGGCTGACAGCAAAGTCGTTCTGTTTTAGTGCTGTGATCTGTGTGGGACTTAAAGTCAAACTGCAGATTCATTAACAACAAACAACAAATAAATATCACAGCACGGCGGTGCAGCAGATTCATAAAGACTCTTATCTTTACAGGCTCCATGCCTTCGGTGCTGCTGGACATGACGCCTCAGTGTGAGTTGGGTGCAGGCTAGGTTAGGCTAACAGTTTCTCCCTGCTCCCAGTCTGTGTGCACACTATCCCTGAATCCAGGCCAAGCTAAGCTAATAGCAACCTCTGTGTGCATGCAGTGCAGAAACGCTAACGCTGCTACGCCTCTGCATGGAGGCTTAGGTTGTGTTAGCTGGGATGGTGTTGTGTGGAGATTAGAGGAACGCAGCTGCTGCCCTGTTTGTCTGCAGCAGCTGATTGCTGAAAGATAAAAAACTACAAAAGTGCATCTGAGTCGCCTAAGGGTGCTCAGCACACTGCAAAAACAGCTCTACTAGAAAAAAGGAAAATATTCTTATAGTCAATCAAATTATCTTGTATCAAGCAAATGAATCTGCCAATGGGGTAAGCTTTTTTTTCTTGACAAGAATTCTTAAAATAGGCCCAAAATTCTTGGCTCTGTAAGACTAAAATGAGACTTAAAACAAGACAGAAAATCTTCAATTAATCCATTTTGTTCTAAAACAAGAAATGAAAAACCACTAATTTAAGATTAAGTAACTTAAAATTAGAATTTAAGTCTATCTACTAAATTAACTTTAGGAAATGACACCTTAATCTGAGATGGATAATAAGCATGAAGGTAGTTAAAATAAGACATCATTTCTTAAAACAGTATAACAAATATAAGTGAAGTTGTCTTAAATCAAGCCACCAAAAGTTTTTCATTCAATATTGTGTATTTAATTCAAAACAGGACCACTTTCACATTCCAAAAAACATCAACAACAAATGTGAGGAATGTGATGAACTTTTCTTTAAAAAATCAAATACAAGCTTCTACAAACAAAGGGGCTCACTCGCTCAGGGAATGACTTCCACTCACCAATCGCTTCTTTGTAGTGGGGGTCAAATCCTGCTCGTGGATTGAATGGTGAAGTACCTCTGTTTGCAGTACTGACAGGAGTGTAGAAATGGTAGGTCATGTGCAGGGCATAGTAATATGCCATGAGGTAGAGAAGTCTGTCCATGGTGAAGGTGCTCAGTGGAGTGTTTCCAACGGCGATCATGCAGTTGTCCTCAGAAACGAGCGGAACAGGAGAAGACAGGCCCTGCTGCCGCACAAACCCATCAGGATCCTCAGAAGTCTGGATGACACAAATAAATGAAGAAGATTAGAAAAGTAACATAAACTTTGACCTGGATGAGGACATTAGTGAAATTCTATGGTCACAATAAATCCCCTGCAAATGCTGAATGCAGCACAGCTAGAGCCAATGAAGTCAGTACTACATTAAGCACACTGTAGGAAACACTTCCCCTTCCCCTGGAACCATGGAAATGATCAAAGTTTATCTCAAAGTAACTAAACTAAATATAAAATGTATGAAAAACAGGAATATATTATGAACAATCTTACCGAAAGGACATGGAAAAGAGCCTCGCTGCTTGAGCCCAGTTTCTTTGGTGGCATAGTGCTGGACGGACAGAGCAGTGGCAGGGCTCTGAAGACAGCTGTGATATGCTCCACTGGTTGAATGGAAAAGGCACAATACAACGTGGTACTATAAGTAACTCTAACATAAATAATTGAGACATTATTATGTAAAAAGAACTAAATGTGTCATGACTTCACCTCCATTCAAAGTTTTTGGAGGCTTCATGGCCTTCTTCATCACACCATAAAACTGGACCTTTGAGTAGAAGCTTTTCCATCTGTTCTGCATCTAAGTGGGACCAACATTACTTACGTGATCCAGTTCCCTGAAACAAGGGTAAGCCTCTAGAATCTTTGTTGCTCTGTCTTGCTCCTGTAAGACGTCAGAGGTGATGAAGGGTCTTCGAGACTCGAATTCAAGGTTCAGCAATTGAGTTACCGCAGCTTTGTTTGGCTTTTTGGACTTGTACATTTCTTGGAGGGTCTTGTAGTGTCTTGCTTGGATTTTCTGGCTGTCCATGACATCAGCTGAACAAGCTGAAGACATTACAGGGACATTATGATGGAAAGATTTTAGTGGTGAACAGTAGAAAATGTCAAATGTAACCATTTTTCTCCAAAATGAAACCCTTACATCAAGAAATGCATGGTTATATGTTGTTATAGCTATGATATTAAAAAATGTAGCATTATAATAGGAGTTAATGGGACCTGTAGGAGCCATGAAGTTAACATGCAATTGCCTTTGTTTGTCGCTAGATGGCAGGTTAGGGTTGGTGGGTAAGGCTTAAATGAACACAGGTGATTCAGGTGAGCAGATCAGACAGGTATGGGAGCTGGGAGGTCGTACAGTTTTTACCGCCGACACGTTTTTTCTGTTTTGTAATCATGATCAAATACTTTGTTAACAATAAACGGGAACCTCAACCAAAGAGTACGATGCATCAAATGATTCATTTTGGAAATAACAGCACGTAGGAAAACAACATCCCCTGCACCCAACCGAGTGGCTGAAGGCTGGTAAAATCGGCACTACACAAGTAAAAACCTGATCTCATCGGGAGGTTGGAAAAAGGACGCGCAGAAATGCCGACTGGAGCGGTTGATCGAGTGGCAGCTTGTCTTATGGAGAACGGTAAATCATGCTCTTTAATTGAAAAGAAAAATGATTATGGACATTGAAAGAAGATAAAGGAGGCCCGGTTGGTGCATACACTAGGAGCAGATAAAGGGATTGTGTGTTTGGATCTTGTGCGCTGCCGCAGTGAGAAACTACAATGACTACGGTGTGCTGCATTCAAGTCCAATGATGAGGAGAAAAAGCAGAAGGCATGGTTTAAGTCAAAAAAGGATGACAATGATGCATTTATGGAAAAGATCACAATGTGGTTAAAGGACAATGGAGCTTCATGCGATGATGATGAAGAAACTGTGAATAAAAGTGCAAATATTGATGAAGATGAAGATGCAATGGGTGATGGGAATGTATTGATTGATGAAAATGATGATGATGGCAAAAGTGCAAGTAATGAGAGTCAAGTTGAAATGAATCCTGGTGACAGTGTGTCAAATGTATCAAGCAAAAAATCGAGCAAGCAAAGTCATTCTAGCAGATCATCTGTGTCTAGGACGTCATCGGCGTGCTTGAGGTTGAAATCAGAAAAAGCAGCTTTAATGGAGAAAGCCGCTGCTCTGCAAAGGAGGCATGAACTGGAGGAACAAGAAGTGGAGAAAAGCCTCCATCAGATGGAATGGACAGAGTTTCAAGATCTAGCAGCATGTTGATATGTGATCCTGCTTCATCTACACACGCTCTGATCATATAACAGCTGATTAGTCCCACTGAAGGAGACAAACTGTCTGGAAGCTCTGCACTGTCACTTAAAATAAAATGTAGAATAATGTAATAAAAGGTAATTATTTTTGACTTCCGGTTGAGTAACCATGATGTAGGCAGCACAAACGCAGGGCTCCTCGGTCTACGAGAACAACGCCGTATTTTTTCAAAGAATTTTTAAGTAATAACGACAAAAAGTGAAGAGGCGTTTACAATATGCCCAGGAAAAGCAGGAAGATCAGTCTCCTCCCTCAGCTCAGCTCATCCATCATCAGGGTCATGGCGGCTGCTGTGAGCAGCACTCATCTGTTTTGACTGGTTTTTGTTTTTTTGATTTTTTTCTTCCTTGTTATTATAGTTTATATGTATAAACTATACACGTATGCACAAAACGTACTTTACTTGTTCTGACACTACAATCGATGTTATCTCACTGTTTTGTTATCATTTCTATAGCTGAGTTTACATATATTCTTTGTCATATCACCATGCTGTAGTGGTGCACCATCTACACCATCTAGAATGCTACACACTCACACCAGTGTAGTGTAGGGCCGGTAGTGCACCATGCTGTAGTCCAGGAGTCCACTTCCTCTGTAAGAAACCTTTCTGATTATAAATATGCTGTTCAAACAGGAAGATATAAGGTGAGGATGTGCATTTAAGAATCCTCTGAATATGTGGATGTATTTCCTCAGGGTTTAGTTAAGCTATTTTTAATGAAACCCTTCAGTGATGGAGTTGCTGCAGCTCTGTGATGTCATCCGTGACGACACGTTACCGGAGCTGGGAGTCCGACTGGAAGATCATGAAGGTAACGGCCTTCAGCTCAGACACAGAACCCTGCTGGCTGCTGAGGAGGGCAGCAGAAAGCAGGCAGAGGGAGACAGGTGAACTGACAGGCTGACTACGTTGCAGGCCTGCCCACGGTGGTGAAGCTGGTGGACAAGCAGACATTACTGAAGGAGAGAGAGGAGAAGAAAAAGGTAAGAGACAGCATGGGTCCGTACTTTAGATCGGAGGTAATTCCTCCCAGTTAGGTGACACTTAATAATGAGAACATGAGGTTTAGGGTGGTGAGATGCTGCTCATCCCACTTCTCCCAGTCTCCAGCCTGCAGCTGTGATCAGACACATGAGCTGAGCTGTTTCTTCACAGATGGAGGAGGAGAAGAGGAGGAACAAGGAGGAGGCTGCCAGGAGGAAACAGGAGCAGGAGGTCCGTGTGTTCCAGAAGCTTTGACCTCCTCGGTTTGTGAGCAGGATTCTCATGTGTTCTCAAAAAATAATGCCTCAGCCACCTAACTTTTGTTTTGTGGAAAACAACTCACTTTTTGTGTTTTCTTCATAAAAAATTAAGTAAATCAAAAGTCAAGTAATCAAACTGGCATTTAAAGGGTTAAATTCCTCAAAATGATTTAATGTTTGGTAGTTTTGAGCAGGGCTGAAGTTGTTTAACATATTTATGCAGAAGAAAGCAGAAAAAAACATTAATCTGTTAAGTTTTTATAGCGTTTTTTTGTAAGTGGACATTTTTGAGTCCCCAATGACACCCGAGGGTTAAGTAAATAAACTAAAGTAAGGCTAAATTGACATGGAATAACAGACATGCAATGAACAGAACATAAAATGAATGGTAGATGTAATGGCAAACATAGACCCTTATATGAACGAGTGGAACAGTGTAATAATGTAATAATGTAACAGGTACCACATGGATCGGTGAGGTGGTACTCGTGTGCAAGTGGTGCAAGATGTACATCCTCTGCTGGGCCTTTTTGATGAGGGAGCTGATGGTGAGCTCCCACTTGAGGTCCTGGGTGATGGTGGTACCCAGGAAGCGGAAAGAGTCCACTGTGGAGATGGGGGTGTCTGTCAGGGTGAGGGGGGGTGATGGAGCTGGCACTTTCCGAAAGTCTACTGTCATCTCCACTGTCTTCTGGGCATTCAGCTCCAGGTTGTTGTCAGCAAACCAGGACACCAGACGGTCCACCTCCCTCCTGTCCAGACTCATCCCCGTCTGAGATGAGTCCAATGAGGGTGGTGTCGTCAGCAAACTTAATCAGCTTGACAGACTGGTGGCTGGAGGTGCAGCAGGTGGTGTACAGGGAGAAGAGCAGAGGGGAAAGTACACAGCCTTGGGGGGTACCGGTGCTGATGGTCCTTGTGTCCGAGACATTCATCCCCAGCCTCACATGCTGTCTCCTGTCTGTCAGGAAGTCAGTGATCCACCGGCAGATGGAGTCTGGAACATGCAGCAGGGACAGCTTGTCTTGGAGGAGAGCTGGGCGGATTGTGTTGAAAGCAGAGCTGAAGTCCACAAACAGGATCCTAGCATTGGTTCCCGGGGAGTCCAGATGCTGCAGGATGTAGTGAAGGGTCAGGTTGACAGCATCGTCCACAGATCTGTTAGCTCTGTAGGCGAACTGCAGGGGGTCCAGGAGGGGTAAAATAAAAATGAATAACTACAGAAAGTCTCCGCAGCGTTTTAATAGGTCACTGTCATTCATAGTTTGGAGAAGGTTTCTCTCCATTTAAGGAACTCGTTAATATAACTAATTATAATAAATACACAAAGCTGGAGTGGGTAGTTTTATCACTGCTCTAAGCTCACCTCTCTTTGTGCCCCCCTTCCTCCGACTGTGGCTCTTTGGTGCGGAGGCACATTCTAGCAGGGATGGCACCGTGCTCTCATCTTCTGACCCCTGTGCATGTGGAACACTGGCGCCTGCATGCAGCAAAGGTTTACTGAAGCAGCATATGTGATAGCAAGCAATTCACAATAATCAAAGATTTGTTTTAATATATGGCATGTGTGTCTTTTAAAGATGATTGAAAAACAACAATGTGGAAGTACCTTCTTGCAGCGATGTCATGTTGTCCTCAGCTTCCAACTCATGATCCTCACTGGCATCTGGGTGCATAAAACAGTCATTACAAATACATTTGGAGTGCCACAGGAATGAGTATTCAGACTTGCTATGTAGAAAGGAATAAAATATTCTATTAAAGCACATAACCAAATATTATACTATACTTAAATGTGTCTAGAACAGTCGACACAGTTTTTGTAGCACAATGTGCAGTCCATGGTAACTTTCTCCATTTTGCCATTATGGCTTCCTGTAGCGTGCTAAATAAAAATTCTATGTGAACATAGGCTATAAGGGCTGCATGAACTGGTAGGAATACATTATAAAACCATGCAAATACTACTCAGACCTTTCTATTCAAAAAAGATGCTTGGCAACGTGTAATAAGTAGTACTTCTTGCAATCAGTAGGCCAAGCAAAATCCACAGGCAGTCCAGTATTTAGATCAAATGAATAATTCACAGCCAGTTAAAAAACCTCACCCATATCTTCTGCGTCCTCTTGTGAACACCTCTCCATGTCAGCAGTCTCTAAAATGGTAATTGATAGAGATCAATCAAGAGTACACAAACGTCCAACTCTGAAATATTGACCCTAGATAGCAGTTAAATGGACAACATCAAAACATTCACGTATCAAAATATAGTACAGTAGGTATACTGTTTACATCAAGGTGAATTTCATCCAGACTCTTTCCTTTGTATTCTCCCAGGCGTCCCTGTTCCATTGCAAGAAGAACTTTGCTTATTTTTGCTAGTTGGAGGGTGCCCTCTGGAAGCCAGTAGTGTGTTCTGTGGACTTCGATGTTATGCCCAAGAAAGTCAGCTAACTGGTCAAGTTCTGTTGTCTTGAGATTCAGAACAGTGGATAGGGTGGCAATGTGTTTCCTGAGCTTTGTTGAGGTTAGTGCTTTTGGATTCTTTATGCCATTACATTCATTCACCAACTGTCTTATGCAGTCAGAACCCCTGAGATAATGGACAGACTGTGGTCAAGCAAATAATCTGTTTTCATCCAGCACTCCACATTCTTCTCGCTTCTCAGTCAGAGCATCTAGTGATTCTCTCATGAGAGGAGTGAGGAGAACAGGAACTTTCCTTCCTCTTTTTCCCACAATGGTTATCCGAACAAAATGTTTGCAAAGCTTCTGCTCAAGAGCTGTAAGGGCCAAGTTCACATCATCATGCGTTTCTGACATGTCCTTTGACAAGTACACAGACAGAGGCGTTCTGGATAGCTCACCCGCTCTCCGGCGATTGAAGAGGATAACTTGTGCTAGGGTCACTTTAGCAAGGTCTTTCCAGTTTGAGGGTGAAGGCTCTTCGGTGAGGGTATTCAAGTGTTGCTGCTGTTTCTCTGATAAAAAGCAATGGAGATTCTGGACATCCTGAGTGAATGGGAGGAGTTGAGGAGAATTCCACTTGGTTTGGTCAAGTTGAGTTAGTGCTTGACTTGCAATGTCAAATTTCCAACTTTCTTGGTATAGCTGTGCAAATTCATCAGCATCTTGGACAGCTTGTTTATCTTTTGTCTTCAATCCTTCCGACTTTATAAACATGGCCAAAGAACGCAAGCTGTGTCCAACTTTGCGAGCAAGAGATGGACGGTGAAATTTGCCAGTTTTATCATTGAACCCAGCCAGGGATCGTGCAGCAGAGACAACATGACTGTACTGTTCAGGTTTTATGAGGTCTTTGACAGTCTTCACAGGTGCAACCTTTTTTGCTTCCAGTAGCAGTCTGCCAAGTTCTCTCAACTTTTGTCGAATATGCTGGTGTTGGCTAGTTACCCTCTCATTCTTGGTAAAGAGTCTGCACCCATACTCCAGAATGCATGGGTCTTCCTTTATTGCAACTGCAATATTGTCTTGATTCATGTCACTTAAGAACTTCCACTATGCTTCACCAAGTCCAAGTGGAGCAGGTTCAGTAAAAGCACACAATGCCTGGACTCTAGTTTTACCTTGTGATGATTTACCCTTAGGGTTGAATTTGCAGACCTGAAAATGTCGCCACATCACTCTTTTTGTGAACAATCCATAGCAGTACACACAATGTGTAAATTCTTGTCCTTTCATCTTTTCTTTGGTTGTTTCCATGGGATCATTTTTCCTCTGTGGGATTCCAAAACTTCAATGTTATGCTCAAAGTTGCCTTTATTTCGGATATAATCTAATTGGAGTCGCCTTTCTTTTGAGTTTTTTGGCAAACTTAAAGCTTTGACAACTTACGAATTAAATGTCTTGACATTTTTTGAACCTGTTGTCCACAGTAGAAGCAGTGATGTTTCTTGTTATAACTTCTGGAACCATCTTCTTTTTTCAAAGCTGGATTAACGTACACGGATGGCTCTTCTACCATTTCATCTTCATTAGCATGTGCTGTGACAATAGGAAATCTTTGTGTGGAATCAGGTTCTGTTTCAAATCTTCCATACTGCCTAGACTCACACTGGGGCTGACTGGAGGACTTTGTTCTCATCCGACTTGTAGAATCAACTTTGTCCTTTTTCTTATTTTCCATGGACAACTCCATGCTGCTGTCACTGTCTGTGCTTTCCTCCCTGAAATGTGGAATATACTCCTCTTCACTACCTCCGCTTGTATTGTCTGATTCTACAAGAGACTTTTGAAAAAAGAAAACTCAAGTTAATAACTGAGCCTCCACTTAGTTTGTCATGTATGACAACCTATCTACATTTCAGTTATATGCTGCAATATCAGAATTTCTTAAAACCCTAAAAGGAATCAATCAGAACAGTACAGTAAAGTCAATATAGATCCTAACATGTATCATTCACAAAATACCATGCCTATGCTTTTTACAAACTACAGAACAAATATAAAGATTGTAAAAGCATGTGTGTTCTGTTGGTCCGCTTTAATTATAAAATGAAGGGGGAAAGAAAAGGCCTACCGGGTGCCAACAAGTTCTCTTTGGCCTTTGTGAAGCAATTTCAGAGTTTGATGTGGAAGGGTGAGCATCGTCATCATCACTTGAATCATAGAGAGCATCGGAGCATGGCATTTCATCCATCTGCAAAACAGTTGTCAAGATATTTTTAATCATTTCATTCTTAATGTAATAAAAAATATTACATTGGGAAAAGTGAGAAATGGCCATTAACACATACCAGAATACTTTTTGTCCTCCTAAGCTTTGGAACAGCTTCATTGTATGAGTGCAGACTGAATCTATCTTTATTGAATCGTCATCAGTTTCAAGCACAACACTCTTATCTGAGTCAGACACAGATTTAGCAACATCTGACACTGCATCTTTCTGCAAAACAGAGACACATGCAGATGTGGTTCATGACTTTCCTTACATCAAGGAAATCCATAGGTTTTTGAAATTCTTCTCTAGTCAATATTATGTATTTAATGTATCTGAGGCTTACCAAAATGTCTGTCATTCTTTTGTTTTGAACAACTTCATTACAGTGTGAAGTCAAAGGGTGGTCTGTGCCACAGCCTTCATCTGTATCCTCACTATCAGAGTACTCCACAAGTGAAAACTTGGAAACCATAAACTAAATATGAATAAAAAAAGAATATACCTTAAAAATGAACGTAGAAAAAGGTAAGTGATAAGACAACTGTTCTCCAAACAGCTAATTAATGCATGGTCTATGGCTCGTGTGGAAGCAACTTTTCATATCACGTTTGCCTTACAATTAATCTGGTAACATGCCTTTTACAAGAGTTATGAGCAAGTCCCTTAACAGTATCAGAGATGCAATGGATCACATACTAAATACCCTGTAGATATTAGATGTGATAGTTGGGAGTTGAGCTTAACATAATCTGAGATTTGACACTATCATGCATTTAGGAGTAAAAATACTTGGACTATCGTAAAAAAGAGCTCCATAAGGAAAATCAAAAGTACAAGTTCTTGGTGTAAAGTGGCCCTACAAAGCTAGAAAGATCAAAATTGTGTGTGACGTGAGAGAGGCCCCACAAGTTGAGAACATCCCAAATCATGAAGAGGTCAGGAGGACCCCACATGGGCCAAAATAGAAACACAGTGTGTGAGCCTGCGATGTCTCGGAGCAAATATAAGACATTGCAATGGACTACAGTATAAACACAGCATTAGACATACAACAGACTGGGAAGTGGTGAATTATGCTTATTATAATTTACAGTTTGACACTGTCAGGTTTTTCAGTACTGATGTAAAATAACTTCTAATTACATCCATACGGGAGAAACATGGAAAACAAGGAGTGTGTGATGTTGTGATGCTGATGTGAAAATCACTTCGCACCCAGGGGCCCCATAAGGGCCAAAATAGAAACACAGAGTGTGTGAGTCTGAGACGTTTACCAGGAAAAGCAATACAAACACCTTCCCATCTAAACAAAGATACCAGACAGTACACAGCCACAGCCATAAAAGAAAGAATCTGCATTACCTGTGTGCTGACATCATCTTTGTGTGAATCTCCATGTGAAGTGTGATCTGTGGAGGACATCCCCAGATCAGCTGCCCCAGCAGGAGCCTGCTTGTTGGTCACCTGAAGTCAGATTAAAGATTAGCAGTGATAGTTAGCTCATGTGAAAGTTTTTTCAGCATATATAAGACAATGCAACTCACTACAGTATAAATACCCCTTTAAACACCACACAGATAGATGTTTAATCTAACTCACCTTTTCACGCCAAGGCCACTTGGAATCACCAGAGTTGAAATCAGTTTCAGTTCCAATTTCTATGGCCTGAACAGCAAAGAGGCACAAATGTGGCCTGTCCTTTACTATTATCTTTTTTATTACACAGTTTGGTGATTTGTGGTTGTCATTCACTAATCTTCCCAGGGATCCATCTTCTTTGGATGCATCAATACTAAAAGCCAGAGAAATAAAGTGAACCTTTGAAATCATGTAATACTGAATCATCAAATGTACACACTTACAATGTAAAAACATTAAATAGCACATAACACAGAGGTCAACTTAAACTGTAGGATAACACTACACAGATAAATCTCTTCTCATGTCTCAAACATGTCAACACTGCTTCATTTGTTCATCCATCAGTTATTTAAAATATTTGACTCATGAGTTAATAAGAATTGCCTGAATCTCTACACAACATGTGATTTGCTTGCCACCAGCGGTGATTCTGCCATTCAAATTCATACAGAAATGTACTCTCTTTCTCTGAGTAGTGTCTTGACTGGCATTCTTCCACTGATATGAGTTCACCCCTGTACTCCAGTACAAAAGCCCCTGGTTCAATGGTCTGGGCTGCAAACACTCCTCTTCCTATAGAGGCATTTTAATAGAAATACTGAGCCAACACTTAATTATAGACCATATAATCATACTAAAATAACAACTCCATACCTTTATTACTGTCAATAAATGTTTGTATGCAACCTGACTTGTCACTGGAAGACTGAATGTACACCTTTGCTTCTTCAGCAGGCCGAATCCTTTCCTTCCTTTTGATCATTATGGCTCATATCATTACATAGATAACCATAGTACCAATGAAAACAGCTATGCCCTCTCTGAGACAGAGGTTTATATTGATATTAAACCAATTTAATTCAACCTGAATGTATCTACAATATTATTAAAAGAGAAACATCAGATCCATACCAAAGGTACAAGGTAGTCAAATGATGCTTCTCCATCTGTAACACTGGACTGGTACCCACTGTGGAAGACTGAATGTACACCTTTGCTTCTTCAGCAGGCCGAATCCTTTCCTTCCTTTTGATCATTATGGCTCATATCATTACATAGATAACCATAGTACCAATGAAAACAGCTATGCCCTCTCTGAGACAGAGGTTTATATTGATATTAAACCAATTTAATTCAACCTGAATGTATCTACAATATTATTAAAAGAGAAACATCAGATCCATACCAAAGGTACAAGGTAGTCAAATGATGCTTCTCCATCTGTAACACTGGACTGGTACCCACTGTCAGAACACTGATGTGGCACTAAGTGAGCCAGCAGGTTAAACACTGTTTACTCACATTTGTGCTCATACAAAGTCAGGAGTTCACAGCATGTGCACCAGAAAAACATCCCTAGCAAACTAAGTTACATACATCAATAAATGCTATTCATAGACTCATATTACAGACTGCTTTGATTGAACTGTTCCTGATTAATGTGCTTTGCTGTGCATATATGGCAGTGCAGCAGTAGCTAGCGGAAGAAGCTAACGGAAGTAGCTAGCGACTTTTAGCCCACAGTAAAGGCTAGCGATTTGTAGCCGACAGTAAAATGCATTGATAGATACCAGACAGTAGACGTTATTTGGAAGAAGTAGCTGACATACGAGCTATAAATCTATGTAATTGCACTTCAGCTGCAGGCGATGCAGTAGTATCTAGTGGAAGAAGCTAGCATGTGGAGCTAGCGAGTTTTAGCCGACAGCAGAAGCTACCAATTTGTAGTAAAAGTTACTGATAAGTACCTCACAACAGAAGTTAGTAGCGAGAAGTAGCTGATATATGAGTGCAGCTCAGCTGCAGGCAGAGTCCAGAGAAAGACGTAAAATCACAGAAAGAGTCAAATGAAGCAAACCTACCTGTCGCTGTTGACATTAACGTTGATATCACTCCGCTGGTACCAAGCGGAATAAGAAAATAGGCCCATGTCTCGAACTGGCAATGCCAGAAGTGAAGTAGCCTATCAAATGTCCTCCTTCGGTAGGCTGCGTGTCTCATTGGTTCAAATGACACACACTTCCGGAAGTGTGTGTGTGTGGTTGATTTTGGACCCCACGAGGTTGCTGCATGGGCCCCTCACTGTTGGTGGGCTCCTTGGGAAGAGAACCCCCAAAGTAATATTTACAAGTACACACACACACACACACTGACACACACACACATAGACACACTGACACACACACACACAGACACACACAGACACACACACTGACACACACAGACACACACACACAGACACAGACACACTGACACACAGACACACTGACACACACAGACACACTGACACACACAGACACACTGACACACACACACACACACACACACACAGACACACACACACACACACACACACTAGAGGCTGTCTCGTACAGTGAGTCTGGATGGTAGCCTTATGTTACTCTAGCTCCATCACACTGAGTGTTTCCGCCTCTCTGCAGGTGGCGCTGTTCGTCATGGCGGTGTATCTGTACCGTGCATTTGGAGAAGGCCGCGCTCTGAAACGGACCAATCTGCTGGCTGGCAGAGACCACGCCCCCACCGATGACCTGGGGGAGCCGAACTACGCCTACAATGACCAGGATGGAGCTTACATAGACCCCCATCACCTGCCTTATCACCATGACAACTTAGCACCTTATAGCTCCAGATTTGTATCCATGCATCATATATTGTGCTCATACTGTGTACTGTACTCTGATTGGATTATAGTGACACTTATACTCTGTACTTAGCTGCATATACAGTTTTTTCTGAATGCTTAAACACTAACAATGATTCTTATAGCACAATTTCTAAAACTATTAATAGTTATAGCAAAATCACTCACTGAGTTTACAAAACTAAAAACAAAAAAACTGCTTTACACTCAGTTTGCACTTTTGTAACACACAATTTGCAATTGTATAAATATAATCCACTTCACAGCATCTTTTTGCTGAACTGTAAACACAACTCACTGCTTTACACACAACTTCCAAATGATCAACACACTCCTAGTAAAACTACACACATGTATGGCTGGTGTTTACACTATGTTGCCAACTGTCTGGCTACACTGTCACATGTGAGAACTGTTTTACATCATTAGTTCACTTTGCAATCAGCATGAGCTGTAAATAAGCCACAGGTAAGCTTCAGTGTGGAGAACAATGGAGGGAGAAGAAGACTGAGAAGAGTGAGAATTAGAGGAGGATGAGGACATGAGGAAGCAGGAGGAAGAGGAAGAGGAAGTAGTGTAAATACTAGCCATACATGTGTGTAGTTTTACTAGGAGTGTGTTGATCATTTGGAAGTTGTGTGTAAAGCAGTGAGTTGTGTTTACAGTTCAGCAAAAAGATGCTGTGAAGTGGATTATATTTATACAATTTGCAAATTGTGTGTTACAAAAGTGCAAACTGAGTGTAAAGCAGTTTTTTTGCTTTTAGTTTTGTAAACTCAGTGAGTGATTTTGCTATAACTATTAATAGTTTTAGAAATTGTGCTATAAGAATCATTGTTAGTGTTTAAGCATTCAGAAAAAACTGTAATACCATCAGTGTGTAGTTGGCACATTGTGTGCTTAGTAATATGATGGTTTGTGTTAACTGTGTGGTACAAAAATACCATTTTTACAAAGGTTTGAAGAGTTAAGCAAGATGTATTAGCTTTTGCAAGAGATCTGCAATGTTTTGCTGATTTGGTGTAAGGTTGTTTTATTTGTGTGTAGAGTTTTGCACAAATTTTTTATTTTTTGTCTGAGTGCTTCGGTTTGGACAAAAGCAGCAGTTGTTTAGAGGGTGTTTTTACATTGGAAACGCATTAGGAGAGGGACAGAGAGAGCTGCAGTTAGGGGCAGTTGAGAAACATTCAGGTTGCCATGGATACAGGCAGGCAGGGCTGTACCTTTGATGACTCAGAGATCAAAGGCATACAAAGATATATAAAGGTCCACCTTTGTGCAATAAAGCTGTTGGTGGAGAGTTTCAAGGAGAGACAGCAGGAGATTTTGGAGAGTTCGTGTAAACGAAGGAAAATAATCTCAAACTGATTACTGGACTAGACTCGAGAAGAGACGGATCAGAGAGGAAGAACGAAACAGCTGCAGAGGAGGATAACATCTTTTACACATTTCTTCATACAGTCAGATTTGTGGTGAGTACCAACAGTAGTGAGTGATAAGTGCAACTTCATGGCGTTTATTCAAAGAGAGAGAAAGAGTGTGTGTGTGTCTGCACTAGGGTTGGGCGGTATCCAAATTCTGACACCGTCAAACGGCCTCCACATTTTACCCCACTGTACGTGAATACTGTGCCGTGCACGGCAGGTGAAGTGCATTATAAACTGCCTGAAACTTGACAAGCCATCTTTTTCAGTTAATATAGTTTTATTGAGGCCGTTTAAAAACGCATATAGCGAACAGACTTTTTTAAATTCCATGCTGGCAGCACACCGCGGTATTAAACTGGTATGAGCCCGTCCCGATGTGTTTCTGTTTGTGTTTGTAATTTTACCATGTTAAGAGCCTTGTGCAGTATTTATGGTAAAAAAAACACTTGACCGGTAAACTGAAAACCTGCCGGTCACGTTTTCCGCTGCCAAGTTTTTCTAATGGAAACAATTCAAATTCTAAATGTGGGCTCAGACAGAACCAAACTTTTCAGAAACTAAACACCATCTCAGCTGAGTTCTTCTAAGGGACCCGGTCACAGGTGCGACTATAGCTCTGTCTCTCTCTGTCTCCCTCTCTCTCTCCCCCTCTCTCTGTCTCTCTGTCTCTCTCTCTCTCTCACCTCATGTTCATAAACTTTATCAAAGGTCTCCAAAAGTAAAATATATTATACATTGACATTTGTAGGAGCAGATGCATTTGGCAGATGACCCTCGTTGAAGGGCTCTCTCATAGACTCCCATGTTAAAAATGGCACTGCTTAAAACTGCTTAATATGTGAAAAACTTGTTGACCCGGAATGTGCTCTGTGAGATGAACATGTTGATATTTGAATGGCTGATTTTTTAGAGGGTGTTTTTACATTGGAAATGCATTAGGAGGGGACAGAGAGAGCTGATACAGTTAAACATTCAGGTTGTCATGGATACAGGCAGGCAGGCAGGGCTGATCCCACGGTGACAGGCTGACACACAAGAAGCATACAAAGCAGCCATGTTTGTAGTCTTTATCAGACTTTAAGCATTGTATCTGTCATATTGATCGTCCTTCAGCTGTATACTACTTTTCCACATTCACATCACACAGCCTGAGCTTCTTATAATCTTATGGTTTTTGGCAAGCAATCAAAATAATAATTGTTCTTTTGTTCTTGTTTTTCACCCTCTTTCTTTCTTTCTTTCTTTCTTTACTGTCCAGGAAAAAGACAGTATGGTAAACCGACTGTCAGAGGACATGTCCTCCTTAGAAAATCAGCTGTCCAAGAGCATGGCCAAGTACAGTCCGTTGGACCCCGAACAGCTGGTGGACATCTTTCTGCCAATGTGGTTAAAATCACAGGAACCACAGAAGAAAGAACGTGTCGCAGAGACACCAACACAGAGCAGGGCCAAGGTCACACATTCGGAGGACAGTGAGATGGACAGCCTCTTTGCAAGGATCAATGCAGACATCTGGTACTACCATGACCGTGAGGACTACCGGAATAGCTGGTACTACCAGGTCTGCCAGGCTGAGCGAACAAGTGTGCAGACCACCGATGGACTTGTCTCAGAGACACCAGCACAGAGTAGGGCCAAGTACAGTCCGTTGGACCCCGAACAGCTGGTGGACATCTTTCTGCCAACGTGGTTAGAATCACCGGAACCACAGAAGAAAGAACATGTCACAGAGACACCAGCACAGAGCAGGCCCACGTACAGACCGTTGGACCCCAAACAGCTGGTGGACATCTTTCTGCCAACGTGGTTAAAATCACAGGAACCACAGAAGAAAGTACGTGTCGCAGAAACACCAGCACAGAGCAGGCCCACGTACAGACCATTGGACCCCAAACAGCTGGTGGACATCTTTCTGCCAACATGGTTTAAATCACAGGAACCACAGAAGAAAGAACATGTCGCAGAGACACCAGCACAGAGCAGGGCCAAGGTCACACATTCGGAGGACAGTGAGATGGACAGCCTCTTTGCAAGGATCAATGCAGACATGTGGTACTACCATGACCGTGAGGACTACCGGAATAGCTGGTACTACCAGGTCTGCCAGGCCGAGCGAACAAGTGTGCAGACCACCGATGGACTTGTCTCAGAGACACCAGCACAGAGCAGGCCCACGTACAGACCATTGGACCCCAAACAGCTGGTGGACATCTTTCTGCCAACGTGGTTTAAATCAAAGGAACCACAGAAGAAAGTACGTGTCGCAGAGACGCCAGCACAGAGCAGGCCCACGTACAGACCGTTGGACCCCAAACAGCTGGTAGACATCTTTCTTCCAACGTGGTTTAAATCACAGGAACCACAGAAGAAAGAACGTGTCGCAGAGACACCAGCACAGAGCAGGCCCACGTACAGACCGTTGGACCCCAAACAGCTGGTGGACATCTTTCTGCCATCGTGGTTTAAATCAAAGGAACCACAGAAGAAAGAACGTGTCGCAGAGACGCCAGCACAGAGCAGGGCCAAGGTCACACATTCGGAGGACAGTGAGATGGACAGCCTCTTTGCAAGGATCAATGCAGACATGTGGTACTACCATGACCGTGAGGACTACCGGAATAGCTGGTACTACCAGGTCTGCCAGGCCGAGCGAAAAAGTGTGCAGACCACCGATGGACTTGTCTCAGAGACACCAGCACAGAGCAGGGCCACGTACAGACCGTTGGACCCCAAACAGCTGGTGGACATCTTTCTGCCAACGTGGTTTAAATCACAGGAACCACAGAAGAAAGAATGTTTCGCAGAGACACCAGCACAGAGCAGGCCCACGTACAGACCGTTGGACCCCAAACAGCTGGTGGACATCTTTTTGCCAACGTGGTTTAAATCACAGGAACCACAGAAGAAAGTACGTGTCGCAGAGACACCAGCACAGAGCAGGCCCACGTACAGACCGTTGGACCCCAAACAGCTGGTGGACATCTTTCTGCCAACGTGGTTTAAATCACAGGAACCACAGAAGAAAGAATGTTTCGCAGAGACACCAGCACAGAGCAGGCCCACGTACAGACCGTTGGACCCCAAACAGCTGGTGGACATCTTTTTGCCAACGTGGTTTAAATCACAGGAACCACAGAAGAAAGTACGTGTCGCAGAGACACCAGCACAGAGCAGGCCCACGTACAGACCGTTGGACCCCAAACAGCTGGTGGACATCTTTCTGCCAACGTGGTTAAAATCACAGGAACCACAGAAGAAAGAATGTTTCGCAGAGACACCAGCACAGAGCAGGCCCACGTACAGACCGTTGGACCCCAAACAGCTGGTGGACATCTTTTTGCCAACGTGGTTTAAATCACAGGAACCACAGAAGAAAGAACGTGTCGCAGAGACACCAGCACAGAGCAGGGCCAAGGTCACACATTCGGAGGACAGTGAGATGGACAGCCTCTTTGCAAGGATCAATGCAGACATCTGGTACTACCATGACCGTGAGGACTACCGGAAAAGCTGGTACTACCAGGTCTGCCAGGCTGAGTGACAAAGTGCGTAGACTACCAGGACCGATCCAGCCTGGGCAACCCGAAGAGTAGGGATAGTTGTGGAAAGGAGCTTTTACCATTTTTATGCATGTTTTATCCTGTTTCCTGTAATTTGATTATTTTGTGCTTTATAAATATACTTGACTTGACTTGATCTTGTTTACTTGACCTTATTTTATCTTATGAGCGCTATATGTGTGTGTGTGTGTAATCTACTGTGGCGGCAAGCCTGGTTGTAAAGTCTGACAGCAGCAGGGAGGAAGGACCTGTGGAAGCGCTCCTTCACACAGCGTGGATGGAGCAGCCTGTCACTAAAGGAGCTGCTCAGTGCTGTGCATGGGGTGGGTGGTGACAGCTTTGCCAGCATCCTCTGATCTCCCACCTCCTCCACAGGATCAAGGAGGTGGAGTCTGCTCTGGCCCTTCTTGTAAAGTGCAGCTGTGTTGTCGGCCCAGTCCAGTTTCTTGTTCAGATGAGGTCATCACAGACACACAGAGCGATCATCTACATCCTCATCATCTGCTCTAAAGCTGCAACAACGATCAATGAACGGAAGTTTGAACCTTTTCAGGACGTTGTCCACTGTTTGTCCATCAAATGTCAGAATGCACTGATTGATTAATCATGGGCAATCAATCAATAATGAAACAATCATCAGCTCTAGAAAACTGCAGCATTAAGGTTTACATTTGAACACAGACTGCACATGGCGTCTATTGACTTTGTTTAAAATCATGCCAAATGTCCTGTCATACTGGGCCTCGGCCACCAGGGGGCTGCTCGTGTGACCTGCAGGCGGTCCTTTCAAATCCTGTTTTTGGTGTCGCTCTTCCTCCTGCTGTAAACCCCCCCTCCGCCTGGTGGTTCAGTCTCAGAGGCCTCCGTCCTGTGCACTGAAACCACTGCGGTGTTTTCCCTCTAACTGAAAGTGAGAGTCCGGACTTTCCTGTCAACAGAAAAACACCCCCACAGCTGATTTAAAGGTGAACAGGAGCACCATGTTAACCATGTAATACCACACCGAACCAGCAGGCGGTGCAGTGAGTCAGCACAGGCTCTACTCCGCCCTCAGTCCAATCAGAGCGGAGGATTGAGAGTCAGCAGGGCTGCTGTGTGTATAGAAGCCTCCATCAGCAGCCTGCATGCTGATCTGCTGGATGAACTTCCTCCAGTGTGAACGGGGCCTCATCAGTTTCTCCCTGCTCGCAGTCATTGTGCTACTTCCTGTGTTTGTGCTTCCAGCCGGCTGAGCAGACAGTATCTCTCCTTACAGCGTTTGTTGTGTTGGATAAACTCTAAATTATTCTATTACAAAAAAACAGTCCAAAGTAAATGAGCATGTGTCTCATTCAGCAGGTGTGAGCAAAGAAGAAGAGCTGGATGAAAAGCTTCAAGGCTGATCTGTGGGGGATGAGACCCCAAAAAGATTTAAAAAGGACTTCTAATCAGAACTCTCAGACCTCTGCGGCACACTGCTGAAATGAGCCCGAAATCAAGAACAAAGTGGAACACATCACATGGCTGACAGCAAAGTCGTTCTGTTTTAGTGCTGTGATCTGTGTGGGACTTAAAGTCAAACTGCAGATTCATTAACAACAAACAACAAATAAATATCACAGCACGGCGGTGCAGCAGATTCATAAAGACTCTTATCTTTACAGGCTCCATGCCTTCGGTGCTGCTGGACATGACGCCTCAGTGTGAGTTGGGTGCAGGCTAGGTTAGGCTAACAGTTTCTCCCTGCTCCCAGTCTGTGTGCACACTATCCCTGAATCCAGGCCAAGCTAAGCTAATAGCAACCTCTGTGTGCATGCAGTGCAGAAACGCTAACGCTGCTACGCCTCTGCATGGAGGCTTAGGTTGTGTTAGCTGGGATGGTGTTGTGTGGAGATTAGAGGAACGCAGCTGCTGCCCTGTTTGTCTGCAGCAGCTGATTGTTGAAAGATAAAAAACTACAAAAGTGCATCTGAGTCGCCTAAGGGTGCTCAGCACACTGCAAAAACAGCTCTACTAGAAAAAAGGAAAATATTCTTATAGTCAATCAAATTATCTTGTATCAAGCAAATGAATCTGCCAATGGGGTAAGCTTTTTTTTCTTGACAAGAATTCTTAAAATAGGCCCAAAATTCTTGGCTCTGTAAGACTAAAATGAGACTTAAAACAAGACAGAAAATCTTCAATTAATCCATTTTGTTCTAAAACAAGAAATGAAAAACCACTAATTTAAGATTAAGTAACTTAAAATTAGAATTTAAGTCTATCTACTAAATTAACTTTAGGAAATGACACCTTAATCTGAGATGGATAATAAGCATGAAGGTAGTTAAAATAAGACATCATTTCTTAAAACAGTATAACAAATATAAGTGAAGTTGTCTTAAATCAAGCCACCAAAAGTTTTTCATTCAATATTGTGTATTTAATTCAAAACAGGACCACTTTCACATTCCAAAAAACATCAACAACAAATGTGAGGAATGTGATGAACTTTTCTTTAAAAAATCAAATACAAGCTTCTACAAACAAAGGGGCTCACTCGCTCAGGGAATGACTTCCACTCACCAATCGCTTCTTTGTAGTGGGGGTCAAATCCTGCTCGTGGATTGAATGGTGAAGTACCTCTGTTTGCAGTACTGACAGGAGTGTAGAAATGGTAGGTCATGTGCAGGGCATAGTAATATGCCATGAGGTAGAGAAGTCTGTCCATGGTGAAGGTGCTCAGTGGAGTGTTTCCAACGGCGATCATGCAGTTGTCCTCAGAAACGAGCGGAACAGGAGAAGACAGGCCCTGCTGCCGCACGAACCCATCAGGATCCTCAGAAGTCTGGATGACACAAATAAATGAAGAAGATTAGAAAAGTAACATAAACTTTGACCTGGATGAGGACATTAGTGAAATTCTATGGTCACAATAAATCCCCTGCAAATGCTGAATGCAGCACAGCTAGAGCCAATGAAGTCAGTACTACATTAAGCACACTGTAGGAAACACTTCCCCTTCCCCTGGAACCATGGAAATGATCAAAGTTTATCTCAAAGTAACTAAACTAAATATAAAATGTATGAAAAACAGGAATATATTATGAACAATCTTACCGAAAGGACATGGAAAAGAGCCTCGCTGCTTGAGCCCAGTTTCTTTGGTGGCATAGTGCTGGACGGACAGAGCAGTGGCAGGGCTCTGAAGACAGCTGTGATATGCTCCACTGGTTGAATGGAAAAGGCACAATACAACGTGGTACTATAAGTAACTCTAACATAAATAATTGAGACATTATTATGTAAAAAGAACTAAATGTGTCATGACTTCACCTCCATTCAAAGTTTTTGGAGGCTTCATGGCCTTCTTCATCACACCATAAAACTGGACCTTTGAGTAGAAGCTTTTCCATCTGTTCTGCATCTAAGTGGGACCAACATTACTTACGTGATCCAGTTCCCTGAAACAAGGGTAAGCCTCTAGAATCTTTGTTGCTCTGTCTTGCTCCTGTAAGACGTCAGAGGTGATGAAGGGTCTTCGAGACTCAAATTCAAGGTTCAGCAATTGAGTTACCGCAGCTTTGTTTGGCTTTTTGGACTTGTACATTTCTTGGAGGGTCTTGTAGTGTCTTGCTTGGATTTTCTGGCTGTCCATGACATCAGCTGAACAAGCTGAAGACATTACAGGGACATTATGATGGAAAGATTTTAGTGGTGAACAGTAGAAAATGTCAAATGTAACCATTTTTCTCCAAAATGAAACCCTTACATCAAGAAATGCATGGTTATATGTTGTTATAGCTATGATATTAAAAAATGTAGCATTATAATAGGAGTTAATGGGACCTGTAGGAGCCATGAAGTTAACATGCAATTGCCTTTGTTTGTCGCTAGATGGCAGGTTAGGGTTGGTGGGTAAGGCTTAAATGAACACAGGTGATTCAGGTGAGCAGATCAGACAGGTATGGGAGCTGGGAGGTCGTACAGTTTTTACCGCCGACACGTTTTTTCTGTTTTGTAATCATGATCAAATACTTTGTTAACAATAAACGGGAACCTCAACCAAAGAGTACGATGCATCAAATGATTCATTTTGGAAATAACAGCACGTAGGAAAACAACATCCCCTGCACCCAACCGAGTGGCTGAAGGCTGGTAAAATCGGCACTACACAAGTAAAAACCTGATCTCATCGGGAGGTTGGAAAAAGGACGCGCAGAAATGCCGACTGGAGCGGTTGATCGAGTGGCAGCTTGTCTTATGGAGAACGGTAAATCATGCTCTTTAATTGAAAAGAAAAATGATTATGGACATTGAAAGAAGATAAAGGAGGCCCGGTTGGTGCATACACTAGGAGCAGATAAAGGGATTGTGTGTTTGGATCTTGTGCGCTGCCGCAGTGAGAAACTACAATGACTACGGTGTGCTGCATTCAAGTCCAATGATGAGGCTCGGACTTTTCAACGAGTTCATGGAAATTGAATGGAGTGGATGATCGTTCGCTGTGATGGTTGTATGGACAAAAACAAGCTGATATGAAATGTTTCTGTTTGAATTGGCACTCGTGATTCATTGACAATGGAGGATCAGCAACATGTTGTGGAACCTGAACGTGCCGAGGTGCAATGTGATGTTGTGGAGAAAAGATCAAGAAAGCCTACTTTTAAAGGAATCACCATAGTAGTTGAAAGGCTTCAAAGGGAAAGAAGTGCCTATTTTAAACAAGCAAACAAGTTAAAAGTACAAATCACCTCTCTTTTGGATTCTCAGGAAAATGTCCCCATTGTTTGGAAAAACTTCAAAAGTTTTGGACAAATGTGTCAGCGTGCCTCTGAACTTCATAACACATTGCTCTCTGAGTTTCCCTCATCTCCAGAGGAGGAGAAAAAGCAGAAGGCATGGTTTAAGTCAAAAAAGGATGACAATGATGCATTTATGGAAAAGATCACAATGTGGTTAAAGGACAATGGAGCTTCATGCGATGATGATGAAGAAACTGTGAATAAAAGTGCAAATATTGATGAAGATGAAGATGCAATGGGTGATGGGAATGTATTGATTGATGAAAATGATGATGATGGCAAAAGTGCAAGTAATGAGAGTCAAGTTGAAATGAATCCTGGTGACAGTGTGTCAAATGTATCAAGCAAAAAATCGAGCAAGCAAAGTCATTCTAGCAGATCATCTGTGTCTAGGACGTCATCGGCGTGCTTGAGGTTGAAATCAGAAAAAGCAGCTTTAATGGAGAAAGCCGCTGCTCTGCAAAGGAGGCATGAACTGGAGGAACAAGAAGTGGAGAAAAGCCTCCATCAGATGGAATGGACAGAGTTTCAAGATCTAGCAGCATGTTGATATGTGATCCTGCTTCATCTACACACGCTCTGATCATATAACAGCTGATTAGTCCCACTGAAGGAGACAAACTGTCTGGAAGCTCTGCACTGTCACTTAAAATAAAATGTAGAATAATGTAATAAAAGGTAATTATTTTTGACTTCCGGTTGAGTAACCATGATGTAGGCAGCACAAACGCAGGGCTCCTCGGTCTACGAGAACAACGCCGTATTTTTTCAAAGAATTTTTAAGTAATAACGACAAAAAGTGAAGAGGCGTTTACAATATGCCCAGGAAAAGCAGGAAGATCAGTCTCCTCCCTCAGCTCAGCTCATCCATCATCAGGGTCATGGCGGCTGCTGTGAGCAGCACTCATCTGTTTTGACTGGTTTTTGTTTTTTTGATTTTTTCTTCCTTGTTATTATAGTTTATATGTATAAACTATACACGTATGCACAAAACATACTTTACTTGTTCTGACACTACAATCGATGTTATCTCACTGTTTTGTTATCATTTCTATAGCTGAGTTTACATATATTCTTTGTCATATCACCATGCTGTAGTGGTGCACCATCTACACCATCTAGAATGCTACACACTCACACCAGTGTAGTGTAGGGCCGGTAGTGCACCATGCTGTAGTCCAGGAGTCCACTTCCTCTGTAAGAAACCTTTCTGATTATAAATATGCTGTTCAAACAGGAAGATATAAGGTGAGGATGTGCATTTAAGAATCCTCTGAATATGTGGATGTATTTCCTCAGGGTTTAGTTAAGCTATTTTTAATGAAACCCTTCAGTGATGGAGTTGCTGCAGCTCTGTGATGTCATCCGTGACGACACGTTACCGGAGCTGGGAGTCCGACTGGAAGATCATGAAGGTAACGGCCTTCAGCTCAGACACAGAACCCTGCTGGCTGCTGAGGAGGGCAGCAGAAAGCAGGCAGAGGGAGACAGGTGAACTGACAGGCTGACTACGTTGCAGGCCTGCCCACGGTGGTGAAGCTGGTGGACAAGCAGACATTACTGAAGGAGAGAGAGGAGAAGAAAAAGGTAAGAGACAGCATGGGTCCGTACTTTAGATCGGAGGTAATTCCTCCCAGTTAGGTGACACTTAATAATGAGAACATGAGGTTTAGGGTGGTGAGATGCTGCTCATCCCACTTCTCCCAGTCTCCAGCCTGCAGCTGTGATCAGACACATGAGCTGAGCTGTTTCTTCACAGATGGAGGAGGAGAAGAGGAGGAACAAGGAGGAGGCTGCCAGGAGGAAACAGGAGCAGGAGGTCCGTGTGTTCCAGAAGCTTTGACCTCCTCGGTTTGTGAGCAGGATTCTCATGTGTTCTCAAAAAATAATGCCTCAGCCACCTAACTTTTGTTTTGTGGAAAACAACTCACTTTTTGTGTTTTCTTCATAAAAAATTACTGTTGCATCAAGTAATCAAACTGGCATTTAAAGGGTTAAATTCCTCAAAATGATTTAATGTTTGGTAGTTTTGAGCAGGGCTGAAGTTGTTTAACATATTTATGCAGAAGAAAGCAGAAAAAAACATTAATCTGTTAAGTTTTTATAGCGTTTTTTTGTAAGTGGACATTTTTGAGTCCCCAATGACGCCCGAGGGTTAAGTAAATAAACTAAAGTAAGGCTAAATTGACATGGAATAACAGACATGCAATGAACAGAACATAAAATGAATGGTGGATGTAATGGCAAACATAGACCCTTATATGAACGAGTGGAACAGTGTAATAATGTAATAATGTAACAGGTACCACATGGATCGGTGAGGTGGTACTCGTGTGCAAGTGGTGCAAGATGGAGTGAACAGTGCAAATAGTCGTCATTGTGCAGTGACTATACTAAAGTGACCTTCTGAAGTGACAGTGCAGAGCAGTGCATTAATTACTGTTCAACAGTCCAACAGCAGAGGGGAAGAAGCTGTTCTTGTGGCGTGAGGTTCTGGTCCGAATGGACCGTAACCTCCTGCCTGAGGGGAGTGGCTCAAAGAGTCCGTGTCCAGGGTGAGAAGGGTCAGCTGTGATCCGACCTGCACGCCTCAGAGTCCTGGAGACGTACAGGTCCTCGATAGATGGCAGGCTGCAGCCGATCACCTTCTCAGCAGAGCGCACCACACGCTGCAGTCTGTGCCTGTCCCTGGCAGTGGCCCCAGCGTACCACACTGTGATGGAGGAGGTGAGGATGGACTCAATGATGGCCGTGTAGAACTGAACCATCATCCTGGCTGGCACCTTGAGTTTCCTCAGCTGCCGCAGGAAGTACATCCTCTGCTGGGCCTTTTTGATGAGGGAGCTGATGGTGAGCTCCCACTTGAGGTCCTGGGTGATGGTGGTACCCAGGAAGCGGAAAGAGTCCACTGTGGAGATGGGGGTGTCTGTCAGGGTGAGGGGGGGTGATGGAGCTGGCACTTTCCGAAAGTCTACTGTCATCTCCACTGTCTTCTGGGCATTCAGCTCCAGGTTGTTGTCAGCAAACCAGGACACCAGACGGTCCACCTCCCTCCTGTCCAGACTCATCCCCGTCTGAGATGAGTCCAATGAGGGTGGTGTCGTCAGCAAACTTAATCAGCTTGACAGACTGGTGGCTGGAGGTGCAGCAGGTGGTGTACAGGGAGAAGAGCAGAGGGGAAAGTACACAGCCTTGGGGGGTACCGGTGCTGATGGTCCTTGTGTCCGAGACATTCATCCCCAGCCTCACATGCTGTCTCCTGTCTGTCAGGAAGTCAGTGATCCACCGGCAGATGGAGTCTGGAACATGCAGCAGGGACAGCTTGTCTTGGAGGAGAGCTGGGCGGATTGTGTTGAAAGCAGAGCTGAAGTCCACAAACAGGATCCTAGCATTGGTTCCCGGGGAGTCCAGATGCTGCAGGATGTAGTGAAGGGTCAGGTTGACAGCATCGTCCACAGATCTGTTAGCTCTGTAGGCGAACTGCAGGGGGTCCAGGAGGGGTAAAATAAAAATGAATAACTACAGAAAGTCTCCGCAGCGTTTTAATAGGTCACTGTCATTCATAGTTTGGAGAAGGTTTCTCTCCATTTAAGGAACTCGTTAATATAACTAATTATAATAAATACACAAAGCTGGAGTGGGTAGTTTTATCACTGCTCTAAGCTCACCTCTCTTTGTGCCCCCCTTCCTCCGACTGTGGCTCTTTGGTGCGGAGGCACATTCTAGCAGGGATGGCACCGTGCTCTCATCTTCTGACCCCTGTGCATGTGGAACACTGGCGCCTGCATGCAGCAAAGGTTTACTGAAGCAGCATATGTGATAGCAAGCAATTCACAATAATCAAAGATTTGTTTTAATATATGGCATGTGTGTCTTTTAAAGATGATTGAAAAACAACAATGTGGAAGTACCTTCTTGCAGCGATGTCATGTTGTCCTCAGCTTCCAACTCATGATCCTCACTGGCATCTGGGTGCATAAAACAGTCATTACAAATACATTTGGAGTGCCACAGGAATGAGTATTCAGACTTGCTATGTAGAAAGGAATAAAATATTCTATTAAAGCACATAACCAAATATTATACTATACTTAAATGTGTCTAGAACAGTCGACACAGTTTTTGTAGCACAATGTGCAGTCCATGGTAACTTTCTCCATTTTGCCATTATGGCTTCCTGTAGCGTGCTAAATAAAAATTCTATGTGAACATAGGCTATAAGGGCTGCATGAACTGGTAGGATTACATTATAAAACCATGCAAATACTACTCAGACCTTTCTATTCAAAAAAGATGCTTGGCAACGTGTAATAAGTAGTACTTCTTGCAATCAGTAGGCCAAGCAAAATCCACAGGCAGTCCAGTATTTAGATCAAATGAATAATTCACAGCCAGTTAAAAAACCTCACCCATATCTTCTGCGTCCTCTTGTGAACACCTCTCCATGTCAGCAGTCTCTAAAATGGTAATTGATAGAGATCAATCAAGAGTACACAAACATCCAACTCTGAAATATTGACCCTAGATAGCAGTTAAATGGACAACATCAAAACATTCACGTATCAAAATATAGTACAGTAGGTATACTGTTTACATCAAGGTGAATTTCATCCAGACTCTTTCCTTTGTATTCTCCCAGGCGTCCCTGTTCCATTGCAAGAAGAACTTTGCTTATTTTTGCTAGTTGGAGGGTGCCCTCTGGAAGCCAGTAGTGTGTTCTGTGGACTTCGATGTTATGCCCAAGAAAGTCAGCTAACTGGTCAAGTTCTGTTGTCTTGAGATTCAGAACAGTGGATAGGGTGGCAATGTGTTTCCTGAGCTTTGTTGAGGTTAGTGCTTTTGGATTCTTTATGCCATTACATTCATTCACCAACTGTCTTATGCAGTCAGAACCCCTGAGATAATGGACAGACTGTGGCAAAGCAAATAATCTGTTTTCATCCAGCACTCCACATTCTTCTCGCTTCTCAGTCAGAGCATCTAGTGATTCTCTCATGAGAGGAGTGAGGAGAACAGGAACTTTCCTTCCTCTTTTTCCCACAATGGTTATCCGAACAAAATGTTTGCAAAGCTTCTGCTCAAGAGCTGTAAGGGCCAAGTTCACATCATCATGCGTTTCTGACATGTCCTTTGACAAGTACACAGACAGAGGCGTTCTGGATAGCTCACCCGCTCTCCGGCGATTGAAGAGGATAACTTGTGCTAGGGTCACTTTAGCAAGGTCTTTCCAGTTTGAGGGTGAAGGCTCTTCGGTGAGGGTATTCAAGTGTTGCTGCTGTTTCTCTGATAAAAAGCAATGGAGATTCTGGACATCCTGAGTGAATGGGAGGAGTTGAGGAGAATTCCACTTGGTTTGGTCAAGTTGAGTTAGTGCTTGACTTGCAATGTCAAATTTCCAACTTTCTTGGTATAGCTGTGCAAATTCATCAGCATCTTGGACAGCTTGTTTATCTTTTGTCTTCAATCCTTCCGACTTTATAAACATGGCCAAAGAACGCAAGCTGTGTCCAACTTTGCGAGCAAGAGATGGACGGTGAAATTTGCCAGTTTTATCATTGAACCCAGCCAGGGATCGTGCAGCAGAGACAACATGACTGTACTGTTCAGGTTTTATGAGGTCTTTGACAGTCTTCACAGGTGCAACCTTTTTTGCTTCCAGTAGCAGTCTGCCAAGTTCTCTCAACTTTTGTCGAATATGCTGGTGTTGGCTAGTTACCCTCTCATTCTTGGTAAAGAGTCTGCACCCATACTCCAGAATGCATGGGTCTTCCTTTATTGCAACTGCAATATTGTCTTGATTCATGTCACTTAAGAACTTCCACTATGCTTCACCAAGTCCAAGTGGAGCAGGTTCAGTAAAAGCACACAATGCCTGGACTCTAGTTTTACCTTGTGATGATTTACCCTTAGGCTTGAATTTGCAGACCTGAAAATGTCGCCACATCACTCTTTTTGTGAACAATCCATAGCAGTACACACAATGTGTAAATTCTTGTCCTTTCATCTTTTCTTTGGTTGTTTCCATGGGATCATTTTTCCTCTGTGGGATTCCAAAACTTCAATGTTATGCTCAAAGTTGCCTTTATTTCGGATATAATCTAATTGGAGTCGCCTTTCTTTTGAGTTTTTTGGCAAACTTAAAGCTTTGACAACTTACGAATTAAATGTCTTGACATTTTTTGAACCTGTTGTCCACAGTAGAAGCAGTGATGTTTCTTGTTATAACTTCTGGAACCATCTTCTTTTTTCAAAGCTGGATTAACGTACACGGATGGCTCTTCTACCATTTCATCTTCATTAGCATGTGCTGTGACAATAGGAAATCTTTGTGTGGAATCAGGTTCTGTTTCAAATCTTCCGTACTGCCTAGACTCACACTGGGGCTGACTGGAGGACTTTGTTCTCATCCGACTTGTAGAATCAACTTTGTCCTTTTTCTTATTTTCCATGGACAACTCCATGCTGCTGTCACTGTCTGTGCTTTCCTCCCTGAAATGTGGAATATACTCCTCTTCACTACCTCCGCTTGTATTGTCTGATTCTACAAGAGACTTTTGAAAAAAGAAAACTCAAGTTGATAACTGAGCCTCCACTTAGTTTGTCATGTATGACAACCTATCTACATTTCAGTTATATGCTGCAATATCAGAATTTCTTAAAACCCTAAAAGGAATCAATCAGAACAGTACAGTAAAGTCAATATAGATCCTAACATGTATCATTCACAAAATACCATGCCTATGCTTTTTACAAACTACAGAACAAATATAAAGATTGTAAAAGCATGTGTGTTCTGTTGGTCCGCTTTAATTATAAAATGAAGGGGGAAAGAAAAGGCCTACCGGGTGCCAACAACTTCTCTTTGGCCTTTGTGAAGCAATTTCAGAGTTTGATGTGGAAGGGTGAGCATCGTCATCATCACTTGAATCATAGAGAGCATCGGAGCATGGCATTTCATCCATCTGCAAAACAGTTGTCAAGATATTTTTAATCATTTCATTCTTAATGTAATAAAAAATATTACATTGGGAAAAGTGAGAAATGGCCATTAACACATACCAGAATACTTTTTGTCCTAAGCTTTGGAACAGCTTCATTGTATGAGTGCAGACTGAATCTATCTTTATTGAATCATCATCAGTTTCAAGCACAACACTCTTATCTGAGTCAGACACAGATTTAGCAACATCTGACACTGCATCTTTCTGCAAAACAGAGACACATGCAGATGTGGTTCATGACTTTCCTTACATCAAGGAAATCCATAGGTTTTTGAAATTCTTCTCTAGTCAATATTATGTATTTAATGTATCTGAGGCTTACCAAAATGTCTGTCATTCTTTTGTTTTGAACAACTTCATTACAGTGTGAAGTCAAAGGGTGGTCTGTGCCACAGCCTTCATCTGTATCCTCACTATCAGAGTACTCCACAAGTGAAAACTTGGAAACCATAAACTAAATATGAATAAAAAAAGAATATACCTTAAAAATGAACGTAGAAAAAGGTAAGTGATAAGACAACTGTTCTCCAAACAGCTAATTAATGCATGGTCTATGGCTCGTGTGGAAGCAACTTTTCATATCACGTTTGCCTTACAATTAATCTGGTAACATGCCTTTTACAAGAGTTATGAGCAAGTCCCTTAACAGTATCAGAGATGCAATGGATCACATACTAAATACCCTGTAGATATTAGATGTGATAGTTGGGAGTTGAGCTTAACATAATCTGAGATTTGACACTACCATGCATTTAGGAGTAAAAATACTTGGACTATCGTAAAAAAGAGCTCCATAAGGAAAATCAAAAGTACAAGTTCTTGGTGTAAAGTGGCCCTACAAAGCTAGAAAGATCAAAATTGTGTGTGACGTGAGAGAGGCCCCACAAGTTGAGAACATCCCAAATCATGAAGAGGTCAGGAGGACCCCACATGGGCCAAAATAGAAACACAGTGTGTGAGCCTGCGATGTCTCGGAGCAAATATAAGACATTGCAGTGGACTACAGTATAAACACAGCATTAGACATACAACAGACTGGGAAGTGGTGAATTATGCTTATTATAATTTACAGTTTGACACTGTCAGGTTTTTCAGTACTGATGTAAAATAACTTCTAATTACATCCATACGGGAGAAACATGGAAAACAAGGAGTGTGTGATGTGATGCTGATGTGAAAATCACTTTGCACCCAGGGGCCCCATAAGGGCCAAAATAGAAACACAGAGTGTGTGAGTCTGAGACGTTTACCAGGAAAAGCAATACAAACACCTTCCCATCTAAACAAAGATACCAGACAGTACACAGCCACAGCCATAAAAGAAAGAATCTGCATTACCTGTGTGCTGACATCATCTTTGTGTGAATCTCCATGTGAAGTGTGATCTGTGGAGGACATCCCCAGATCAGCTGCCCCAGCAGGAGCCTGCTTGTTGGTCACCTGAAGTCAGATTAAAGATTAGCAGTGATAGTTAGCTCATGTGAAAGTTTTTTCAGCATATATAAGACAATGCAACTCACTACAGTATAAATACCCCTTTAAACACCACACAGATAGATGTTTAATCTAACTCACCTTTTCACGCCAAGGCCACTTGGAATCACCAGAGTTGAAATCAGTTTCAGTTCCAATTTCTATGGCCTGAACAGCAAAGAGGCACAAATGTGGCCTGTCCTTTACTATTATCTTTTTTATTACACAGTTTGGTGATTTGTGGTTGTCATTCACTAATCTTCCCAGGGATCCATCTTCTTTGGATGCATCAATACTAAAAGCCAGAGAAATAAAGTGAACCTTTGAAATCATGTAATACTGAATCATCAAATGTACACACTTACAATGTAAAAACATTAAATAGCACATAACACAGAGGTCAACTTAAACTGTAGGATAACACTACACAGATAAATCTCTTCTCATGTCTCAAACATGTCAACACTGCTTCATTTGTTCATCCATCAGTTATTTAAAATATTTGACTCATGAGTTAATAAGAATTGCCTGAATCTCTACACAACATGTGATTTGCTTACCACCAGCGGTGATTCTGCCATTCAAATTCATACAGAAATGTACTCTCTTTCTCTGAGTAGTGTCTTGACTGGCATTCTTCCACTGATATGAGTTCACCCCTGTACTCCAGTACAAAAGCCCCTGGTTCAATGGTCTGGGCTGCAAACACTCCTCTTCCTATAGAGGCATTTTAATAGAAATACTGAGCCAACACTTAATTATAGACCATATAATCATACTAAAATAACAACTCCATACCTTTATTACTGTCAATAAATGTTTGTATGCAACCTGACTTGTCACTGGAAGACTGAATGTACACCTTTGCTTCTTCAGCAGGCCGAATCCTTTCCTTCCTTTTGATCATTATGGCTCATATCATTACATAGATAACCATAGTACCAATGAAAACAGCTATGCCCTCTCTGAGACAGAGGTTTATATTGATATTAAACCAATTTAATTCAACCTGAATGTATCTACAATATTATTAAAAGAGAAACATCAGATCCATACCAAAGGTACAAGGTAGTCAAATGATGCTTCTCCATCTGTAACACTGGACTGGTACCCACTGTCAGAACACTGATGTGGCACTAAGTGAGCCAGCAGGTTAAACACTGTTTACTCACATTTGTGCTCATACAAAGTCAGGAGTTCACAGCATGTGCACCAGAAAAACATCCCTAGCAAACTAAGTTACATACATCAAAAATGCTATTCATAGACTCATATTACAGACTGCTTTGATTGAACTGTTCCTGATTAATGTGCTTTGCTGTGCATATATGGCAGTGCAGCAGTAGCTAGCGGAAGAAGCTAACGGAAGTAGCTAGCGACTTTTAGCCCACAGTAAAGGCTAGCGATTTGTAGCCGACAGTAAAATGCATTGATAGATACCAGACAGTAGACGTTATTTGGAAGAAGTAGCTGACATACGAGCTATAAATCTATGTAATTGCACTTCAGCTGCAGGCGATGCAGTAGTATCTAGTGGAAGAAGCTAGCATGTGGAGCTAGCGAGTTTTAGCCGACAGCAGAAGCTACCAATTTGTAGTAAAAGTTACTGATAAGTACCTCACAACAGAAGTTAGTAGCGAGAAGTAGCTGATATATGAGTGCAGCTCAGCTGCAGGCAGAGTCCAGAGAAAGACGTAAAATCACAGAAAGAGTCAAATGAAGCAAACCTACCTGTCGCTGTTGACATTAACGTTGATATCACTCCGCTGGTACCAAGCGGAATAAGAAAATAGGCCCATGTCTCGAACTGGCAATGCCAGAAGTGAAGTAGCCTATCAAATGTCCTCCTTCGGTAGGCTGCGTGTCTCATTGGTTCAAATGACACACACTTCCGGAAGTGTGTGTGTGTGTGTGTGTGTGTGTGTGTGTGTGTGTGTGTGTGTGTGTGTGGTTGATTTTGGACCCCACGAGGTTGCTGCATGGGCCCCTCACTGTTGCTGGGCTCCTTGGGAAGAGAACCCCCAAAGTAATATTTACAAGTACACACACACACACACACACACACACACACACTGACACACACACACAGACACACTGACACACACACACACAGACACACACAGACACACACACTGACACACACAGACACACACACACACAGACACAGACACACAGACACACACAGACACACTGACACACACAGACACACTGACACACACAGACACACTGACACACACACGCACACACACACACACACACACACACACACACACACACACACACTAGAGGCTGTCTCGTACAGTGAGTCTGGATGGTAGCCTTATGTTACTCTAGCTCCATCACACTGAGTGTTTCCGCCTCTCTGCAGGTGGCGCTGTTCGTCATGGCGGTGTATCTGTACCGTGCATTTGGAGAAGGCCGCGCTCTGAAACGGACCAATCTGCTGGCTGGCAGAGACCACGCCCCCACCGATGACCTGGGGGAGCCGAACTACGCCTACAATGACCAGGATGGAGCTTACATAGACCCCCATCACCTGCCTTATCACCATGACAACTTAGCACCTTATAGCTCCAGATTTGTATCCATGCATCATATATTGTGCTCATACTGTGTACTGTACTCTGATTGGATTATAGTGACACTTATACTCTGTACTTAGCTGCATATACAGTTTTTTCTGAATGCTTAAACACTAACAATGATTCTTATAGCACAATTTCTAAAACTATTAATAGTTATAGCAAAATCACTCACTGAGTTTACAAAACTAAAAACAAAAAAACTGCTTTACACTCAGTTTGCACTTTTGTAACACACAATTTGCAATTGTATAAATATAATCCACTTCACAGCATCTTTTTGCTGAACTGTAAACACAACTCACTGCTTTACACACAACTTCCAAATGATCAACACACTCCTAGTAAAACTACACACATGTATGGCTGGTGTTTACACTATGTTGCCAACTGTCTGGCTACACTGTCACATGTGAGAACTGTTTTACATCATTAGTTCACTTTGCAATCAGCATGAGCTGTAAATAAGCCACAGGTAAGCTTCAGTATGGAGAACAATGGAGGGAGAAGAAGACTGAGAAGAGTGAGAATTAGAGGAGGATGAGGACATGAGGAAGCAGGAGGAAGAGGAAGAGGAAGTAGTGTAAATACTAGCCATACATGTGTGTAGTTTTACTAGGAGTGTGTTGATCATTTGGAAGTTGTGTGTAAAGCAGTGAGTTGTGTTTACAGTTCAGCAAAAAGATGCTGTGAAGTGGATTATATTTATACATTTGCAAATTGTGTGTTACAAAAGTGCAAACTGAGTGTAAAGCAGTTTTTTTGCTTTTAGTTTTGTAAACTCAGTGAGTGATTTTGCTATAACTATTAATAGTTTTAGAAATTGTGCTATAAGAATCATTGTTAGTGTTTAAGCATTCAGAAAAAACTGTAATACCATCAGTGTGTAGTTGGCACATTGTGTGCTTAGTAATATGATGGTTTGTGTTAACTGTGTGGTACAAAAATACCATTTTTACAAAGGTTTGAAGAGTTAAGCAAGATGTATTAGCTTTTGCAAGAGATCTGCAATGTTTTGCTGATTTGGTGTAAGGTTGTTTTATTTGTGTGTAGAGTTTTGCACAAATTTTTTATTTTTTGTCTGAGTGCTTCGGTTTGGACAAAAGCAGCAGTTGTTTAGAGGGTGTTTTTACATTGGAAACACATTAGGAGGGGGACAGAGAGAGCTGCAGTTAGGGGCAGTTGAGAAACATTCAGGTTGCCATGGATACAGGCAGGCAGGGCTGTACCTTTGATGACTCAGAGATCAAAGGCATACAAAGATATATAAAGGTCCACCTTTGTGCAATAAAGCTGTTGGTGGAGAGTTTCAAGGAGAGACAGCAGGAGATTTTGGAGAGTTCGTGTAAACGAAGGAAAATAATCTCAAACTGATTACTGGACTAAACTCGAGAAGAGACGGATCAGAGAGGAAGAACGAAACAGCTGCAGAGGAGGATAACATCTTTTACACATTTCTTCATACAGTCAGATTCGTGGTGAGTACCAACAGTAGTGAGTGATAAGTGCAACTTCATGGCGTTTATTCAAAGAGAGAGAAAGAGTGTGTGTGTGTCTGCACTAGGGTTGGGCGGTATCCAAATTCTGACACCGTCAAACGGCCTCCACATTTTACCCCACTGTACGTGAATACTGTGCCGTGCACGGCAGGTGAAGTGCATTATAAACTGCCTGAAACTTGACAAGCCATCTTTTTCAGTTAATATAGTTTTATTGAGGCCGTTTAAAAACGCATATAGCGAACAGACTTTTTTAAATTCCATGCTGGCAGCACACCGCGGTATTAAACTGGTATGAGCCCGTCCCGATGTGTTTCTGTTTGTGTTTGTAATTTTACCATGTTAAGAGCCTTGTGCAGTATTTATGGTAAAAAAAACACTTGTCCGGTAAACTGAAAACCTGCCGGTCACGTTTTCCGCTGCCAAGTTTTTCTAATGGAAACAATTCAAATTCTAAATGTGGGCTCAGACAGAACCAAACTTTTCAGAAACTAAACACCATCTCAGCTGAGTTCTTCTAAGGGACCCGGTCACAGGTGCGACTATAGCTCTGTCTCTCTCTGTCTCCCTCTCTCTCTCCCCCTCTCTCTGTCTCTCTGTCTCTCTCTGTCTCTCTCTCTCTCTCACCTCATGTTCATAAACTTTATCAAAGGTCTCCAAAAGTAAAATATATTATACATTGACATTTGTAGGAGCAGATGCATTTGGCAGATGACCCTCCTTGAAGGGCTCTCTCATAGACTCCCATGTTAAAAATGACACTGCTTAAAAAAACTGCTTAATATGTGAAAAACTTGTTGACCCGGAATGTGCTCTGTGAGATGAACATGTTGATATTTGAATGGCTGATTTTTTAGAGGGTGTTTTTACATTGGAAATGCATTAGGAGGGGACAGAGAGAGCTGATACAGTTAAACATTCAGGTTGTCATGGATACAGGCAGGCAGGCAGGGCTGATCCCACGGTGACAGGCTGACACACAAGAAGCATACAAAGCAGCCATGTTTGTAGTCTTTATCAGACTTTAAGCATTGTATCTGTCATATTGATCGTCCTTCAGCTGTATACTACTTTTCCACATTCACATCACACAGCCTGAGCTTCTTATAATCTTATGGTTTTTGGCAAGCAATCAAAATAATAATTGTTCTTTTGTTCTTGTTTTTCACCCTCTTTCTTTCTTTCTTTCTTTCTTTACTGTCCAGGAAAAAGACAGTATGGTAAACCGACTGTCAGAGGACATGTCCTCCTTAGAAAATCAGCTGTCCAAGAGCATGGCCAAGTACAGTCCGTTGGACCCCGAACAGCTGGTGGACATCTTTCTGCCAATGTGGTTAAAATCACAGGAACCACAGAAGAAAGAACGTGTCGCAGAGACACCAACACAGAGCAGGGCCAAGGTCACACATTCGGAGGACAGTGAGATGGACAGCCTCTTTGCAAGGATCAATGCAGACATCTGGTACTACCATGACCGTGAGGACTACCGGAATAGCTGGTACTACCAGGTCTGCCAGGCTGAGCGAACAAGTGTGCAGACCACCGATGGACTTGTCTCAGAGACACCAGCACAGAGTAGGGCCAAGTACAGTCCGTTGGACCCCGAACAGCTGGTAGACATCTTTCTGCCAACGTGGTTAGAATCACCGGAACCACAGAAGAAAGAACATGTCACAGAGACACCAGCACAGAGCAGGCCCACGTACAGACCGTTGGACCCCAAACAGCTGGTGGACATCTTTCTGCCAACGTGGTTAAAATCACAGGAACCACAGAAGAAAGTACGTGTCGCAGAAACACCAGCACAGAGCAGGCCCACGTACAGACCATTGGACCCCAAACAGCTGGTGGACATCTTTCTGCCAACATGGTTTAAATCACAGGAACCACAGAAGAAAGAACATGTCGCAGAGACACCAGCACAGAGCAGGGCCAAGGTCACACATTCGGAGGACAGTGAGATGGACAGCCTCTTTGCAAGGATCAATGCAGACATGTGGTACTACCATGACTGTGAGGACTACCGGAATAGCTGGTACTACCAGGTCTGCCAGGCCGAGCGAACAAGTGTGCAGACCACCGATGGACTTGTCTCAGAGACACCAGCACAGAGCAGGCCCACGTACAGACCATTGGACCCCAAACAGCTGGTGGACATCTTTCTGCCAACGTGGTTTAAATCAAAGGAACCACAGAAGAAAGTACGTGTCGCAGAGACGCCAGCACAGAGCAGGCCCACGTACAGACCGTTGGACCCCAAACAGCTGGTAGACATCTTTCTTCCAACGTGGTTTAAATCACAGGAACCACAGAAGAAAGAACGTGTCGCAGAGACACCAGCACAGAGCAGGCCCACGTACAGACCGTTGGACCCCAAACAGCTGGTGGACATCTTTCTGCCATCGTGGTTTAAATCAAAGGAACCACAGAAGAAAGAACGTGTCGCAGAGACGCCAGCACAGAGCAGGGCCAAGGTCACACATTCGGAGGACAGTGAGATGGACAGCCTCTTTGCAAGGATCAATGCAGACATGTGGTACTACCATGACCGTGAGGACTACCGGAATAGCTGGTACTACCAGGTCTGCCAGGCCGAGCGAAAAAGGGTGCAGACCACCGATGGACTTGTCTCAGAGACACCAGCACAGAGCAGGGCCACGTACAGACCGTTGGACCCCAAACAGCTGGTGGACATCTTTCTGCCAACGTGGTTTAAATCACAGGAACCACAGAAGAAAGAATGTTTCGCAGAGACACCAGCACAGAGCAGGCCCACGTACAGACCGTTGGACCCCAAACAGCTGGTGGACATCTTTTTGCCAACGTGGTTTAAATCACAGGAACCACAGAAGAAAGTACGTGTCGCAGAGACACCAGCACAGAGCAGGCCCACGTACAGACCGTTGGACCCCAAACAGCTGGTGGACATCTTTCTGCCAACGTGGTTAAAATCACAGGAACCACAGAAGAAAGAATGTTTCGCAGAGACACCAGCACAGAGCAGGCCCACGTACAGACCGTTGGACCCCAAACAGCTGGTGGACATCTTTTTGCCAACGTGGTTTAAATCACAGGAACCACAGAAGAAAGAACGTGTCGCAGAGACACCAGCACAGAGCAGGGCCAAGGTCACACATTCGGAGGACAGTGAGATGGACAGCCTCTTTGCAAGGATCAATGCAGACATCTGGTACTACCATGACCGTGAGGACTACCGGAAAAGCTGGTACTACCAGGTCTGCCAGGCTGAGCGACAAAGTGCGTAGACTACCAGGACCGATCCAGCCTGGGCAACCCGAAGAGTAGGGATAGTTGTGGAAAGGAGCTTTTACCATTTTTATGCATGTTTTATCCTGTTTCCTGTAATTTGATTATTTTGTGCTTTATAAATATACTTGACTTGACTTGATCTTGTTTACTTGACCTTATTTTATCTTATGAGCGCTATATGTGTGTGTGTGTAATCTACTGTGGCGGCAAGCCTGGTTGTAAAGTCTGACAGCAGCAGGGAGGAAGGACCTGTGGAAGCGCTCCTTCACACAGCGTGGATGGAGCAGCCTGTCACTAAAGGAGCTGCTCAGTGCTGTGCATGGGGTGGGTGGTGACAGCTTTGCCAGCATCCTCTGATCTCCCACCTCCTCCACAGGATCAAGGAGGTGGAGTCTGCTCTGGCCCTTCTTGTAAAGTGCAGCTGTGTTGTCGGTCCAGTCCAGTTTCTTGTTCAGATGAGGTCATCACAGACACACAGAGCGATCATCTACATCCTCATCATCTGCTCTAAAGCTGCAACAACGATCAATGAACGGAAGTTTGAACCTTTTCAGGACGTTGTCCACTGTTTGTCCATCAAATGTCAGAATGCACTGATTGATTAATCATGGGCAATCAATCAATAATGAAACAATCATCAGCTCTAGAAAACTGCAGCATTAAGGTTTACATTTGAACACAGACTGCACATGGCGTCTATTGACTTTGTTTAAAATCATGCCAAATGTCCTGTCATACTGGGCCTCGGCCACCAGGGGGCTGCTCGTGTGACCTGCAGGCGGTCCTTTCAAATCCTGTTTTTGGTGTCGCTCTTCCTCCTGCTGTAAACCCCCCCTCCGCCTGGTGGTTCAGTCTCAGAGGCCTCCGTCCTGTGCACTGAAACCACTGCGGTGTTTTCCCTCTAACTGAAAGTGAGAGTCCGGACTTTCCTGTCAACAGAAAAACACCCCCACAGCTGATTTAAAGGTGAACAGGAGCACCATGGTAACCATGTAATACCACACCGAACCAGCAGGCGGTGCAGTGAGTCAGCACAGGCTCTACTCCGCCCTCAGTCCAATCAGAGCGGAGGATTGAGAGTCAGCAGGGCTGCTGTGTGTATAGAAGCCTCCATCAGCAGCCTGCATGCTGATCTGCTGGATGAACTTCCTCCAGTGTGAACGGGGCCTCATCAGTTTCTCCCTGCTCGCAGTCATTGTGCTACTTCCTGTGTTTGTGCTTCCAGCCGGCTGAGCAGACAGTATCTCTCCTTACAGCGTTTGTTGTGTTGGATAAACTCTAAATTATTCTATTACAAAAAAACAGTCCAAAGTAAATGAGCATGTGTCTCATTCAGCAGGTGTGAGCAAAGAAGAAGAGCTGGATGAAAAGCTTCAAGGCTGATCTGTGGGGGATGAGACCCCAAAAAGATTTAAAAAGGACTTCTAATCAGAACTCTCAGACCTCTGCGGCACACTGCTGAAATGAGCCCGAAATCAAGAACAAAGTGGAACACATCACATGGCTGACAGCAAAGTCGTTCTGTTTTAGTGCTGTGATCTGTGTGGGACTTAAAGTCAAACTCCAGATTCATTAACAACAAACAACAAATAAATATCACAGCACGGCGGTGCAGCAGATTCATAAAGACTCTTATCTTTACAGGCTCCATGCCTTCGGTGCTGCTGGACATGACGCCTCAGTGTGAGTTGGGTGCAGGCTAGGTTAGGCTAACAGTTTCTCCCTGCTCCCAGTCTGTGTGCACACTATCCCTGAATCCAGGCCAAGCTAAGCTAATAGCAACCTCTGTGTGCATGCAGTGCAGAAACGCTAACGCTGCTCAGCACACTGCAAAAACAGCTCTACTAGAAAAAAGGAAAATATTCTTATAGTCAATAAAATTATCTTGTATCAAGCAAATGAATCTGCCAATGGGGTAAGCTTTTTTTTCTTGACAAGAATTCTTAAAATAGGCCCAAAATTCTTGGCTCTGTAAGACTAAAATGAGACTTAAAACAAGACAGAAAATCTTCAATTAATCCATTTTGTTCTAAAACAAGAAATGAAAAACCTTTAAAAAGATTAAGTAACTTAAAATTAGAATTTAAGTCTATCTACTAAATTAACTTTAGGAAATGACACCTTAATCTGAGATGGATAATAAGCATGAAGGTAGTTAAAATAAGACATCATTTCTTAAAACAGTATAACAAATATAAGTGAAGTTGTCTTAAATCAAGCCACCAAAAGTTTTTCATTCAATATTGTGTATTTAATTCAAAACAGGACCACTTTCACATTCCAAAAAACATCAACAACAAATGTGAGGAATGTGATGAACTTTTCTTTAAAAAATCAAATACAAGCTTCTACAAACAAAGGGGCTCACTCGCTCAGGGAATGACTTCCACTCACCAATCGCTTCTTTGTAGTGGGGGTCAAATCCTGCTCGTGGATTGAATGGTGAAGTACCTCTGTTTGCAGTACTGACAGGAGTGTAGAAATGGTAGGTCATGTGCAGGGCATAGTAATATGCCATGAGGTAGAGAAGTCTGTCCATGGTGAAGGTGCTCAGTGGAGTGTTTCCAACGGCGATCATGCAGTTGTCCTCAGAAACGAGCGGAACAGGAGAAGACAGGCCCTGCTGCCGCACGAACCCATCAGGATCCTCAGAAGTCTGGATGACACAAATAAATGAAGAAGATTAGAAAAGTAACATAAACTTTGACTTGGATGAGGACATTAGTGAAATTCTATGGTCACAATAAATCCCCTGCAAATGCTGAATGCAGCACAGCTAGAGCCAATGAAGTCAGTACTACATTAAGCACACTGTAGGAAACACTTCCCCTTCCCCTGGAACCATGGAAATGATCAAAGTTTATCTCAAAGTAACTAAACTAAATATAAAATGTATGAAAAACAGTGTAAGAGCCAGTTAAGTTAATTTATATGTAATAATAATTTAGTTTAAAAAATGTGAAGCAAATAATTTTATTTGAATTATAAAGACCGTTGCTAAAATACATAATTTAATGATTAAAATATGTTAAAGAATTTTTGTTATAAATACGTCATGCTGTCATAGTTTTACGTTACAGTCAGATTGCAGCTAGACACGTAAGAAGCAACACAGTTTTTTGACCGAGCATACCTTGTCTATTGTATTGTATTTTTTTTGTGTGATTTTAGTAAATCTTGGAAAAGAAGATTCGGTCTCGCTCGCGTTTCTTCAAACTACTGGTTGTTAGGAAGCTGCAAAATTGGGACAGAATTAAAAAGCACAGGAGTGCCAATACATTAGTCAAAAAACTAGCTTATGTCCTATGGAGCCTCGCTGGAGCGCTTTGTAACGCGGCTTGTGTGGAGAGCTGGCCAGGAGAAGTTGCGACTAAACGGGCAATCCACTGCAGCTTGTGATAGAGAAGCACTCCGTAGCAGTGAGTATTGTGAAGAAAAGACGTGATACGCATGCATGAAGAATGTTTTGTTCGGAGGAAAACGAAGTAAATGCTCTAACCGCATGTCAGCGAGCTGATTCTCTGCCCCTGTGAAAACGCATGTGAGTAGCAAGAGTGGATTCAGTCGATGTGGAGAGTGTGATTTTGAAGAGGTTGTTTGCACATAGTTCGTTTGGAAAGGCATTTTTAAAGAAAGTGCTTTAAACTTTGTGCATGCAACGTGAGCATTACTCCGCGAGTGGAACGATGGCTGATGAAGATGAAACGATATGCGGTGAGGAGGCAGAGGGGCGGGGAAGATCACGCAAGTTAACAGAGAAGGGTTTGGAGGAAAGGTTGCAAAGGCTCACAGCATCGAGGAAACGAACTTTTCGAGCCCTAGCAGGCCAAATGAAGGAGATAGAGGCAATGAGAACTGACACTCAAACTGTACAAAATGTGAAGGACATGTTGGAAACTGAATTTGAACCGTCTCTATATGAGTTCATTAGACTCAACAAAGAAGTTGGCAATTTGTTAACAGAAGATGAAAAAATGTTTGACCATGTTGATTGGTTTGAACCAAAACTGGAACTGTTTAATGCTTTTAAGAGGACAACTAAAAGATGGGTTGCAGATGTGCAAGAATCCATAGAGAAGGAAACTGAGCAGCCAAGAAAACATGATGGAATAGATGAACATCAAGAGGCTGTTTTACCAAGTGATAGTATTTCGCAGATAGGGGTCAGCAGTGCTGCAAAGGCTCACACATGCAGATCTCATGTGACTCGTGCATCAAGCACTTCATCTGTATCGTCCACACGTGCTAGGCAGGAAGCAGAGCATGCTGCTTTGCTGGAACGCGCAGCAGCGATGAAGAAAAAGCGAGAACTTGAATTTGAGGCAACAAGAATTAAGCAGCAGTTTGAGTTTGAAACAGCTAGACTTAAGGCTAAAAAAGAGGAGTTAGCGATAGAGACTGCATTAGCTGAAAGCCAAGCAAAACTGAAGGTGCTTACAGAATATGAACGCTCTGAAGATGGTGCAAGTAGTTATGCATCAATGCAGAAACCAAGTGAAAATGTGAAGAAGAAAAGAGTTAGCACTGCGCTACCGACACAAGCTAATGTGAATGTTCATGTGCCAGCACAAGTGCAGCACTCACGAATACCACAGCAGCTACAACCCGTCTCACATCAAAGCCTTAGAACGCAAACTGACAGAGGTGATGACATGTTGACAGTCATGCAAAAACAGAATGTGATCACTGAGCTGCTTGTAAGGCAACAGCAGCTTTCTCAACTGCCAACTAAGGACATTTCTGTTTTCAAGGGTGATGCACTTCAGTATAAATCGTTCATGAGGGCATTTGAGCATGCGATTGAGCAGAAGACAGACAATGATCAAGATAAATTGTACTTCTTGGAACAGTTTACTGATGGTGAGCCTCAAGAACTGGTGCGCAGCTGTGCTCACATGTCACCTAACAGAGGTTATGAAGAGGCAAAGCAGTTACTTCATAAGCATTATGGGGATGAACTGGTGATAGCCAACGCATACATTGATAAGGCACTCAAATGGCCACAAGTGAAGTCAGATGATGGAAAAGCATTGAATGCTTATGCAATGTTTCTGATTGGATGTCGTAACTCTATGGAGGACATTGAATATTTAGAAGAGATGGATAACCCTACAAACCTGCGGACAGTGATATCCAAACTGCCTTACAAAATGAAAGAAAGATGGCGTGCTGAAGCTTTTGATCTCAAAGAGAGAAGAGGAAGAAGAGCAAGGTTTGCTGATTTGGTTGCTTTCATAGAACGCCAGGCCAAGATAACTATGGATCCTCTGTTTGGTAATATCTCAGACAGCCGTACAAACACGGTTGGAAAGATGACTCAAAGGGAAAAGCAGCCGGCAAGGAAAGAGGTTCGTGGAAGCAGTTTTGCAACCAGTGTTGCTGCTGAAAGTAAAGCACCTCAAGTAACACCTGTCAAGCCTGCTAACATAAGTAAAATAGTGAATGCCTTTGCTAAACCGTGTTTGTATTGCCAGCAGTCTCACACGCTTCTTTTATGCAATAAGATCAAAGGTCAGCCACATAAAGAAAGAGTGGAATTTTTGAAATCAAAGGGCTTATGTTTTGGATGCTTGGTTCCTGGCCACCTTAGCAAGTTTTGCAAACGGCGGTTAGAGTGCAAAGAATGTGCATTAAAACACCCTGACATTCTGCACAAAGTGAGTGAGGATTGTTCTGTTTTACCAGAAAGTAAGGATGGAGCACAAAGTAAAGAAGGGTCGTGTGTAGAAGTTCCCATCACGCAAGAGTCCTGTGGTCTCACGGGGGCTGGAGAAGCTGAATGTGTGCTGTCGATAGTACCAGTAAAAATCAAGTCAAAGAATAGTGATAAGCACATTGAAACTTACGCTCTTCTGGACCCGGGAAGCACAGCAACATTCTGCACAGAAGACCTGCAAAGGAAACTGAATGTAAAAGGGAAGCCCACTAGAATACTTCTTAGCACCATGGGTCAAGATAAATCAGGAAAACAAAAGGTGGTGAACAGTTTTGTGATATCTGGCTTAGAAGTGTGCGGACTGGAAGACACCATGTTCATTGAGTTACCCAAGGTGTTCACTCATAACAACATATCTGTTCATGCTGGAAACATACCCAAACAGTCAGATATTCAAAAGTGGCCTTATCTTCAGGAAGTCAGGTTGCCAGAGATAAAGGCTGATGTAGGCCTACTTATTGGAGTTAACTGTTCAAGAGCCATGGAGCCTTGGCGCATCATTAATGGACAAGACGGAGGTCCTTATGCAATGAAAACAGCTATTGGCTGGGTGGTGAACGGACCTGTAAGAAAGGACCTGAATGACTCAAAGAATAAGCCGCCTCATTACTCAGTGAACAGAATCTCTTTGATGGAGATCGAAAAGTTACTGGTGCAACAGTACAATACTGATTTTCCAGAGCGCAACTATGATGATAAGGAGGAAATGTCTCTGGAAGACAAGCAATTTTTGCAGTCTGTGGAGAAGACGACAATCTTTGAGAAAGGACATTATAGCATTGGGTTGCCATTCAGGAAGGAGAACCTTCAAATGCCCAATAACCGTTGTGTGGCAGAACAACGTGTAGCATGTTTGCTCAGGAAGTTTAAAAAGAATCCTGAATTCTTCAATGACTACAGGAGTTTCATGGAAACCATCATTGATAAGGGATACGCTGTCCAGGTTCCGACAGACCAACTGAACAGAGATGACAACAGGGTGTTTTACATACCGCACCATGGTGTTTATCACCCGAAAAAACTAAAGTTGCGGGTGGTGTTTGACTGCACTTCCTCATACCAGAATAAGTGCCTGAATAGTGAGTTGCTACAGGGACCTGACCTGACCAACACATTAATCGGAGTGCTTTTGAGATTTCGTGAGGAGTCTGTAGCGGTAATGGCAGACATTGAGTCAATGTTTTACCAAGTCAAAGTGCCAGGGCATGATGCAGACTTACTCCGTTTTCTTTGGTGGCCCAATGGCAATTTGGATGAGCCAGCGGAGGAGTTTCGGATGACAGTGCACCTTTTCGGAGCTACTTCTTCTCCAAGCGTAGCCTCATACGCACTGAAAAGAACTGCAGAGGATCACAAAGATCTTGCATCCCCAGATGCTGTCCAGACAGTACTGCGAAATTTTTATGTAGATGACTGCCTGAAAAGTGTGCCTACTGATGATGACGCAATAACCTTAGTCAGCGACCTTCAAGCTTTGTGCAGCAGTGGAGGGTTCACCTTAACAAAGTGGATGAGCAACAGCAGAAAGGTGTTACTGTCCATCCCAGAAGAACCGGCAGATGGAGTCTGGAACATGCAGCAGGGACAGCTTGTCTTGGAGGAGAGCTGGGCGGATTGTGTTGAAAGCAGAGCTGAAGTCCACAAACAGGATCCTAGCATTGGTTCCCGGGGAGTCCAGATGCTGCAGGATGTAGTGAAGGGTCAGGTTGACAGCATCGTCCACAGATCTGTTAGCTCTGTAGGCGAACTGCAGGGGGTCCAGGAGGGGTAAAATAAAAATGAATAACTACAGAAAGTCTCCGCAGCGTTTTAATAGGTCACTGTCATTCATAGTTTGGAGAAGGTTTCTCTCCATTTAAGGAACTCGTTAATATAACTAATTATAATAAATACACAAAGCTGGAGTGGGTAGTTTTATCACTGCTCTAAGCTCACCTCTCTTTGTGCCCCCCTTCCTCCGACTGTGGCTCTTTGGTGCGGAGGCACATTCTAGCAGGGATGGCACCGTGCTCTCATCTTCTGACCCCTGTGCATGTGGAACACTGGCGCCTGCATGCAGCAAAGGTTTACTGAAGCAGCATATGTGATAGCAAGCAATTCACAATAATCAAAGATTTGTTTTAATATATGGCATGTGTGTCTTTTAAAGATGATTGAAAAACAACAATGTGGAAGTACCTTCTTGCAGCGATGTCATGTTGTCCTCAGCTTCCAACTCATGATCCTCACTGGCATCTGGGTGCATAAAACAGTCATTACAAATACATTTGGAGTGCCACAGGAATGAGTATTCAGACTTGCTATGTAGAAAGGAATAAAATATTCTATTAAAGCACATAACCAAATATTATACTATACTTAAATGTGTCTAGAACAGTCGACACAGTTTTTGTAGCACAATGTGCAGTCCATGGTAACTTTCTCCATTTTGCCATTATGGCTTCCTGTAGCGTGCTAAATAAAAATTCTATGTGAACATAGGCTATAAGGGCTGCATGAACTGGTAGGATTACATTATAAAACCATGCAAATACTACTCAGACCTTTCTATTCAAAAAAGATGCTTGGCAACGTGTAATAAGTAGTACTTCTTGCAATCAGTAGGCCAAGCAAAATCCACAGGCAGTCCAGTATTTAGATCAAATGAATAATTCACAGCCAGTTAAAAAACCTCACCCATATCTTCTGCGTCCTCTTGTGAACACCTCTCCATGTCAGCAGTCTCTAAAATGGTAATTGATAGAGATCAATCAAGAGTACACAAACATCCAACTCTGAAATATTGACCCTAGATAGCAGTTAAATGGACAACATCAAAACATTCACGTATCAAAATATAGTACAGTAGGTATACTGTTTACATCAAGGTGAATTTCATCCAGACTCTTTCCTTTGTATTCTCCCAGGCGTCCCTGTTCCATTGCAAGAAGAACTTTGCTTATTTTTGCTAGTTGGAGGGTGCCCTCTGGAAGCCAGTAGTGTGTTCTGTGGACTTCGATGTTATGCCCAAGAAAGTCAGCTAACTGGTCAAGTTCTGTTGTCTTGAGATTCAGAACAGTGGATAGGGTGGCAATGTGTTTCCTGAGCTTTGTTGAGGTTAGTGCTTTTGGATTCTTTATGCCATTACATTCATTCACCAACTGTCTTATGCAGTCAGAACCCCTGAGATAATGGACAGACTGTGGCAAAGCAAATAATCTGTTTTCATCCAGCACTCCACATTCTTCTCGCTTCTCAGTCAGAGCATCTAGTGATTCTCTCATGAGAGGAGTGAGGAGAACAGGAACTTTCCTTCCTCTTTTTCCCACAATGGTTATCCGAACAAAATGTTTGCAAAGCTTCTGCTCAAGAGCTGTAAGGGCCAAGTTCACATCATCATGCGTTTCTGACATGTCCTTTGACAAGTACACAGACAGAGGCGTTCTGGATAGCTCACCCGCTCTCCGGCGATTGAAGAGGATAACTTGTGCTAGGGTCACTTTAGCAAGGTCTTTCCAGTTTGAGGGTGAAGGCTCTTCGGTGAGGGTATTCAAGTGTTGCTGCTGTTTCTCTGATAAAAAGCAATGGAGATTCTGGACATCCTGAGTGAATGGGAGGAGTTGAGGAGAATTCCACTTGGTTTGGTCAAGTTGAGTTAGTGCTTGACTTGCAATGTCAAATTTCCAACTTTCTTGGTATAGCTGTGCAAATTCATCAGCATCTTGGACAGCTTGTTTATCTTTTGTCTTCAATCCTTCCGACTTTATAAACATGGCCAAAGAACGCAAGCTGTGTCCAACTTTGCGAGCAAGAGATGGACGGTGAAATTTGCCAGTTTTATCATTGAACCCAGCCAGGGATCGTGCAGCAGAGACAACATGACTGTACTGTTCAGGTTTTATGAGGTCTTTGACAGTCTTCACAGGTGCAACCTTTTTTGCTTCCAGTAGCAGTCTGCCAAGTTCTCTCAACTTTTGTCGAATATGCTGGTGTTGGCTAGTTACCCTCTCATTCTTGGTAAAGAGTCTGCACCCATACTCCAGAATGCATGGGTCTTCCTTTATTGCAACTGCAATATTGTCTTGATTCATGTCACTTAAGAACTTCCACTATGCTTCACCAAGTCCAAGTGGAGCAGGTTCAGTAAAAGCACACAATGCCTGGACTCTAGTTTTACCTTGTGATGATTTACCCTTAGGCTTGAATTTGCAGACCTGAAAATGTCGCCACATCACTCTTTTTGTGAACAATCCATAGCAGTACACACAATGTGTAAATTCTTGTCCTTTCATCTTTTCTTTGGTTGTTTCCATGGGATCATTTTTCCTCTGTGGGATTCCAAAACTTCAATGTTATGCTCAAAGTTGCCTTTATTTCGGATATAATCTAATTGGAGTCGCCTTTCTTTTGAGTTTTTTGGCAAACTTAAAGCTTTGACAACTTACGAATTAAATGTCTTGACATTTTTTGAACCTGTTGTCCACAGTAGAAGCAGTGATGTTTCTTGTTATAACTTCTGGAACCATCTTCTTTTTTCAAAGCTGGATTAACGTACACGGATGGCTCTTCTACCATTTCATCTTCATTAGCATGTGCTGTGACAATAGGAAATCTTTGTGTGGAATCAGGTTCTGTTTCAAATCTTCCGTACTGCCTAGACTCACACTGGGGCTGACTGGAGGACTTTGTTCTCATCCGACTTGTAGAATCAACTTTGTCCTTTTTCTTATTTTCCATGGACAACTCCATGCTGCTGTCACTGTCTGTGCTTTCCTCCCTGAAATGTGGAATATACTCCTCTTCACTACCTCCGCTTGTATTGTCTGATTCTACAAGAGACTTTTGAAAAAAGAAAACTCAAGTTAATAACTGAGCCTCCACTTAGTTTGTCATGTATGACAACCTATCTACATTTCAGTTATATGCTGCAATATCAGAATTTCTTAAAACCCTAAAAGGAATCAATCAGAACAGTACAGTAAAGTCAATATAGATCCTAACATGTATCATTCACAAAATACCATGCCTATGCTTTTTACAAACTACAGAACAAATATAAAGATTGTAAAAGCATGTGTGTTCTGTTGGTCCTCTTTAATTATAAAATGAAGGGGGAAAGAAAAGGCCTACCGGGTGCCAACAACTTCTCTTTGGCCTTTGTGAAGCAATTTCAGAGTTTGATGTGGAAGGGTGAGCATCGTCATCATCACTTGAATCATAGAGAGCATCGGAGCATGGCATTTCATCCACCTGCAAAACAGTTGTCAAGATATTTTTAATCATTTCATTCTTAATGTAATAAAAAATATTACATTGGGAAAAGTGAGAAATGGCCATTAACACATACCAGAATACTTTTTGTCCTCCTAAGCTTTGGAACAGCTTCATTGTATGAGTGCAGACTGAATCTATCTTTATTGAATCATCATCAGTTTCAAGCACAACACTCTTATCTGAGTCAGACACAGATTTAGCAACATCTGACACTGCATCTTTCTGCAAAACAGAGACACATGCAGATGTGGTTCATGACTTTCCTTACATCAAGGAAATCCATAGGTTTTTGAAATTCTTCTCTAGTCAATATTATGTATTTAATGTATCTGAGGCTTACCAAAATGTCTGTCATTCTTTTGTTTTGAACAACTTCATTACAGTGTGAAGTCAAAGGGTGGTCTGTGCCACAGCCTTCATCTGTATCCTCACTATCAGAGTACTCTACAAGTGAAAACTTGGAAACCATAACCTAAATATGAATAAAAAAAGAATATACCTTAAAAATGAACGTAGAAAAAGGTAAGTGATAAGACAACTGTTCTCCAAACAGCTAATTAATGCATGGTCTATGGCTCGTGTGGAAGCAACTTTTCATATCACGTTTGCCTTACAATTAATCTGGTAACATGCCTTTTACAAGAGTTAAGTCCCTTAACAGTATCAGAGATGCAATGGATCACATACTAAATACCCTGTAGATATTAGATGTGATAGTTGGGAGTTGAGCTTAACATAATCTGAGATTTGACACTACCATGCATTTAGGAGTAAAAATACTTGGACTATCGTAAAAAAGAGCTCCATAAGGAAAATCAAAAGTACAAGTTCTTGGTGTAAAGTGGCCCTACAAAGCTAGAAAGATCAAAATTGTGTGTGACGTGAGAGAGGCCCCACAAGTTGAGAACATCCCAAATCATGAAGAGGTCAGGAGGACCCCACATGGGCCAAAATAGAAACACAGTGTGTGAGCCTGCGATGTCTCAGAGCAAATATAAGACATTGCAATGGACTACAGTATAAACACAGCATTAGACATACAACAGACTGGGAAGTGGTGAATTATGCTTATTATAATTTACAGTTTGACACTGTCAGGTTTTTCAGTACTGATGTAAAATAACTTCTAATTACATCCATACGGGAGAAACATGGAAAAAAAGGAGTGTGTGATGTTGTGATGCTGATGTGAAAATCACTTTGCACCCAGGGGCCCCATAAGGGCCAAAATAGAAACACAGAGTGTGTGAGTCTGAGACGTTTACCAGGAAAAGCAATACAAACACCTTCCCATCTAAACAAAGATACCAGACAGTACACAGCCACAGCCATAAAAGAAAGAATCTGCATTACCTGTGTGCTGACATCATCTTTGTGTGAATCTCCATGTGAAGTGTGATCTGTGGAGGACATCCCCAGATCAGCTGCCCCAGCAGGAGCCTGCTTGTTGGTCACCTGAAGTCAGATTAAAGATTAGCAGTGATAGTTAGCTCATGTGAAAGTTTTTTCAGCATATATAAGACAATGCAACTCACTACAGTATAAATACCCCTTTAAACACCACACAGATAGATGTTTAATCTAACTCACCTTTTCACGCCAAGGCCACTTGGAATCACCAGAGTTGAAATCAGTTTCAGTTCCAATTTCTATGGCCTGAACAGCAAAGAGGCACAAATGTGGCCTGTCCTTTACTATTATCTTTTTTATTACACAGTTTGGTGATTTGTGGTTGTCATTCACTAATCTTCCCAGGGATCCATCTTCTTTGGATGCATCAATACTAAAAGCCAGAGAAATAAAGTGAACCTTTGAAATCATGTAATACTGAATCATCAAATGTACACACTTACAATGTAAAAACATTAAATAGCACATAACACAGAGGTCAACTTAAACTGTAGGATAACACTACACAGATAAATCTCTTCTCATGTCTCAAACATGTCAACACTGCTTCATTTGTTCATCCATCAGTTATTTAAAATATTTGACTCATGAGTTAATAAGAATTGCCTGAATCTCTACACAACATGTGATTTGCTTACCACCAGCGATGATTCTGCCATTCAAATTCATACAGAAATGTACTCTCTTTCTCTGAGTAGTGTCTTGACTGGCATTCTTCCACTGATATGAGTTCACCCCTGTACTCCAGTACAAAAGCCCCTGGTTCAATGGTCTGGGCTGCAAACACTCCTCTTCCTATAGAGGCATTTTAATAGAAATACTGAGCCAACACTTAATTATAGACCATATAATCATACTAAAATAACAACTCCATACCTTTATTACTGTCAATAAATGTTTGTATGCAACCTGACTTGTCACTGGAAGACTGAATGTACACCTTTGCTTCTTCAGCAGGCCGAATCCTTTCCTTCCTTTTGATCATTATGGCTCATATCATTACATAGATAACCATAGTACCAATGAAAACAGCTATGCCCTCTCTGAGACAGAGGTTTATATTGATATTAAACCAATTTAATTCAACCTGAATGTATCTACAATATTATTAAAAGAGAAACATCAGATCCATACCAAAGGTACAAGGTAGTCAAATGATGCTTCTCCATCTGTAACACTGGACTGGTACCCACTGTCAGAACACTGATGTGGCACTAAGTGAGCCAGCAGGTTAAACACTGTTTACTCACATTTGTGCTCATACAAAGTCAGGAGTTCACAGCATGTGCACCAGAAAAACATCCCTAGCAAACTAAGTTACATACATCAATAAATGCTATTCATAGACTCATATTACAGACTGCTTTGATTGAACTGTTCCTGATTAATGTGCTTTGCTGTGCATATATGGCAGTGCAGCAGTAGCTAGCGGAAGAAGCTAACGGAAGTAGCTAGCGACTTTTAGCCCACAGTAAAGGCTAGCGATTTGTAGCCGACAGTAAAATGCATTGATAGATACCAGACAGTAGACGTTATTTGGAAGAAGTAGCTGACATACGAGCTATAAATCTATGTAATTGCACTTCAGCTGCAGGCGATGCAGTAGTATCTAGTGGAAGAAGCTAGCATGTGGAGCTAGCGAGTTTTAGCCGACAGCAGAAGCTACCAATTTGTAGTAAAAGTTACTGATAAGTACCTCACAACAGAAGTTAGTAGCGAGAAGTAGCTGATATATGAGTGCAGCTCAGCTGCAGGCAGAGTCCAGAGAAAGACGTAAAATCACAGAAAGAGTCAAATGAAGCAAACCTACCTGTCGCTGTTGACATTAACGTTGATATCACTCCGCTGGTACCAAGCGGAATAAGAAAATAGGCCCATGTCTCGAACTGGCAATGCCAGAAGTGAAGTAGCCTATCAAATGTCCTCCTTCGGTAGGCTGCGTGTCTCATTGGTTCAAATGACACACACTTCCGGAAGTGTGTGTGTGTGTGTGGTTGATTTTGGACCCCACGAGGTTGCTGCATGGGCCCCTCACTGTTGGTGGGCTCCTTGGGAAGAGAACCCCCAAAGTAATATTTACAAGTACACACACACACACACACACTGACACACACACACACAGACACACTGACACACACACACACAGACACACACACTGACACACACAGACACACACACACACACACACACACACACACACACAGACACACACACACAGACACACTGACACACACAGACACACTGACACACACAGACACACACAGACACACTGACACACACAGACACACACAGACACACTGACACACACTGACACACACAGACACACACACAGACACACACACACACTAGAGGCTGTCTCGTACAGTGAGTCTGGATGGTAGCCTTATGTTACTCTAGCTCCATCACACTGAGTGTTTCCGCCTCTCTGCAGGTGGCGCTGTTCGTCATGGCGGTGTATCTGTACCGTGCATTTGGAGAAGGCCGCGCTCTGAAACGGACCAATCTGCTGGCTGGCAGAGACCACGCCCCCACTGATGACCTGGGGGAGCCGAACTACGCCTACAATGACCAGGATGGAGCTTACATAGACCCCCATCACCTGCCTTATCACCATGACAACTTAGCACCTTATAGCTCCAGATTTGTATCCATGCATCATATATTGTGCTCATACTGTGTACTGTACTCTGATTGGATTATAGTGACACTTATACTCTGTACTTAGCTGCATATACAGTTTTTTCTGAATGCTTAAACACTAACAATGATTCTTATAGCACAATTTCTAAAACTATTAATAGTTATAGCAAAATCACTCACTGAGTTTACAAAACTAAAAACAAAAAAACTGCTTTACACTCAGTTTGCACTTTTGTAACACACAATTTGCAATTGTATAAATATAATCCACTTCACAGCATCTTTTTGCTGAACTGTAAACACAACTCACTGCTTTACACACAACTTCCAAATGATCAACACACTCCTAGTAAAACTACACACATGTATGGCTGGTGTTTACACTATGTTGCCAACTGTCTGGCTACACTGTCACATGTGAGAACTGTTTTACATCATTAGTTCACTTTGCAATCAGCATGAGCTGTAAATAAGCCACAGGTAAGCTTCAGTGTGGAGAACAATGGAGGGAGAAGAAGACTGAGAAGAGTGAGAATTAGAGGAGGATGAGGACATGAGGAAGCAGGAGGAAGAGGAAGAGGAAGTAGTGTAAATACTAGCCATACATGTGTGTAGTTTTACTAGGAGTGTGTTGATCATTTGGAAGTTGTGTGTAAAGCAGTGAGTTGTGTTTACAGTTCAGCAAAAAGATGCTGTGAAGTGGATTATATTTATACATTTGCAAATTGTGTGTTACAAAAGTGCAAACTGAGTGTAAAGCAGTTTTTTTGCTTTTAGTTTTGTAAACTCAGTGAGTGATTTTGCTATAACTATTAATAGTTTTAGAAATTGTGCTATAAGAATCATTGTTAGTGTTTAAGCATTCAGAAAAAACTGTAATACCATCAGTGTGTAGTTGGCACATTGTGTGCTTAGTAATATGATGGTTTGTGTTAACTGTGTGGTACAAAAATACCATTTTTACAAAGGTTTGAAGAGTTAAGCAAGATGTATTAGCTTTTGCAAGAGATCTGCAATGTTTTGCTGATTTGGTGTAAGGTTGTTTTATTTGTGTGTAGAGTTTTGCACAAATTTTTTATTTTTTGTCTGAGTGCTTCGGTTTGGACAAAAGCAGCAGTTGTTTAGAGGGTGTTTTTACATTGGAAACGCATTAGGAGGGGGACAGAGAGAGCTGCAGTTAGGGGCAGTTGAGAAACATTCAGGTTGCCATGGATACAGGCAGGCAGGGCTGTACCTTTGATGACTCAGAGATCAAAGGCATACAAAGATATATAAAGGTCCACCTTTGTGCAATAAAGCTGTTGGTGGAGAGTTTCAAGGAGAGACAGCAGGAGATTTTGGAGAGTTCGTGTAAACGAAGGAAAATAATCTCAAACTGATTACTGGACTAAACTCGAGAAGAGACGGATCAGAGAGGAAGAACGAAACAGCTGCAGAGGAGGATAACATCTTTTACACATTTCTTCATACAGTCAGATTCGTGGTGAGTACCAACAGTAGTGAGTGATAAGTGCAACTTCATGGCGTTTATTCAAAGAGAGAGAAAGAGTGTGTGTGTGTCTGCACTAGGGTTGGGCGGTATCCAAATTCTGACACCGTCAAACGGCCTCCACATTTTACCCCACTGTACGTGAATACTGTGCCGTGCACGGCAGGTGAAGTGCATTATAAACTGCCTGAAACTTGACAAGCCATCTTTTTCAGTTAATATAGTTTTATTGAGGCCGTTTAAAAACGCATATAGCGAACAGACTTTTTTAAATTCCATGCTGGCAGCACACCGCGGTATTAAACTGGTATGAGCCCGTCCCGATGTGTTTCTGTTTGTGTTTGTAATTTTACCATGTTAAGAGCCTTGTGCAGTATTTATGGTAAAAAAAACACTTGTCCGGTAAACTGAAAACCTGCCGGTCACGTTTTCCGCTGCCAAGTTTTTCTAATGGAAACAATTCAAATTCTAAATGTGGGCTCAGACAGAACCAAACTTTTCAGAAACTAAACACCATCTCAGCTGAGTTCTTCTAAGGGACCCGGTCACAGGTGCGACTATAGCTCTGTCTCTCTCTGTCTCCCTCTCTCTCTCCCCCTCTCTCTGTCTCTCTGTCTCTCTCTGTCTCTCTCTCTCTCTCACCTCATGTTCATAAACTTTATCAAAGGTCTCCAAAAGTAAAATATATTATACATTGACATTTGTAGGAGCAGATGCATTTGGCAGATGACCCTCGTTGAAGGGCTCTCTCATAGACTCCCATGTTAAAAATGACACTGCTTAAAAAAACTGCTTAATATGTGAAAAACTTGTTGACCCGGAATGTGCTCTGTGAGATGAACATGTTGATATTTGAATGGCTGATTTTTTAGAGGGTGTTTTTACATTGGAAATGCATTAGGAGGGGACAGAGAGAGCTGATACAGTTAAACATTCAGGTTGTCATGGATACAGGCAGGCAGGCAGGGCTGATCCCACGGTGACAGGCTGACACACAAGAAGCATACAAAGCAGCCATGTTTGTAGTCTTTATCAGACTTTAAGCATTGTATCTGTCATATTGATCGTCCTTCAGCTGTATACTACTTTTCCACATTCACATCACACAGCCTGAGCTTCTTATAATCTTATGGTTTTTGGCAAGCAATCAAAATAATAATTGTTCTTTTGTTCTTGTTTTTCACCCTCTTTCTTTCTTTCTTTCTTTCTTTACTGTCCAGGAAAAAGACAGTATGGTAAACCGACTGTCAGAGGACATGTCCTCCTTAGAAAATCAGCTGTCCAAGAGCATGGCCAAGTACAGTCCGTTGGACCCCGAACAGCTGGTGGACATCTTTCTGCCAATGTGGTTAAAATCACAGGAACCACAGAAGAAAGAACGTGTCGCAGAGACACCAACACAGAGCAGGGCCAAGGTCACACATTCGGAAGACAGTGAGATGGACAGCCTCTTTGCAAGGATCAATGCAGACATCTGGTACTACCATGACCGTGAGGACTACCGGAATAGCTGGTACTACCAGGTCTGCCAGGCTGAGCGAACAAGTGTGCAGACCACCGATGGACTTGTCTCAGAGACACCAGCACAGAGTAGGGCCAAGTACAGTCCGTTGGACCCCGAACAGCTGGTAGACATCTTTCTGCCAACGTGGTTAGAATCACCGGAACCACAGAAGAAAGAACATGTCACAGAGACACCAGCACAGAGCAGGCCCACGTACAGACCGTTGGACCCCAAACAGCTGGTGGACATCTTTCTGCCAACATGGTTAAAATCACAGGAACCACAGAAGAAAGTACGTGTCGCAGAAACACCAGCACAGAGCAGGCCCACGTACAGACCATTGGACCCCAAACAGCTGGTGGACATCTTTCTGCCAACATGGTTTAAATCACAGGAACCACAGAAGAAAGAACATGTCGCAGAGACACCAGCACAGAGCAGGGCCAAGGTCACACATTCGGAGGACAGTGAGATGGACAGCCTCTTTGCAAGGATCAATGCAGACATGTGGTACTACCATGACCGTGAGGACTACCGGAATAGCTGGTACTACCAGGTCTGCCAGGCTGAGCGAACAAGTGTGCAGACCACCGATGGACTTGTCTCAGAGACACCAGCACAGAGCAGGCCCACGTACAGACCATTGGACCCCAAACAGCTGGTGGACATCTTTCTGCCAACGTGGTTTAAATCAAAGGAACCACAGAAGAAAGTACGTGTCGCAGAGACGCCAGCACAGAGCAGGCCCACGTACAGACCGTTGGACCCCAAACAGCTGGTAGACATCTTTCTTCCAACGTGGTTTAAATCACAGGAACCACAGAAGAAAGAATGTGTCGCAGAGACACCAGCACAGAGCAGGCCCACGTACAGACCGTTGGACCCCAAACAGCTGGTGGACATCTTTCTGCCATCGTGGTTTAAATCAAAGGAACCACAGAAGAAAGAACGTGTCGCAGAGACGCCAGCACAGAGCAGGGCCAAGGTCACACATTCGGAGGACAGTGAGATGGACAGCCTCTTTGCAAGGATCAATGCAGACATGTGGTACTACCATGACCGTGAGGACTACCGGAATAGCTGGTACTACCAGGTCTGCCAGGCCGAGCGAAAAAGTGTGCAGACCACCGATGGACTTGTCTCAGAGACACCAGCACAGAGCAGGGCCACGTACAGACCGTTGGACCCCAAACAGCTGGTGGACATCTTTCTGCCAACGTGGTTTAAATCACAGGAACCACAGAAGAAAGAATGTTTCGCAGAGACACCAGCACAGAGCAGGCCCACGTACAGACCGTTGGACCCCAAACAGCTGGTGGACATCTTTTTGCCAACGTGGTTTAAATCACAGGAACCACAGAAGAAAGAACGTGTCGCAGAGACACCAGCACAGAGCAGGCCCACGTACAGACCGTTGGACCCCAAACAGCTGGTGGACATCTTTCTGCCAACGTGGTTAAAATCACAGGAACCACAGAAGAAAGAATGTTTCGCAGAGACACCAGCACAGAGCAGGCCCACGTACAGACCGTTGGACCCCAAACAGCTGGTGGACATCTTTTTGCCAACGTGGTTTAAATCACAGGAACCACAGAAGAAAGAACGTGTCGCAGAGACACCAGCACAGAGCAGGGCCAAGGTCACACATTCGGAGGACAGTGAGATGGACAGCCTCTTTGCAAGGATCAATGCAGACATCTGGTACTACCATGACCGTGAGGACTACCGGAAAAGCTGGTACTACCAGGTCTGCCAGGCTGAGCGACAAAGTGCGTAGACTACCAGGACCGATCCAGCCTGGGCAACCCGAAGAGTAGGGATAGTTGTGGAAAGGAGCTTTTACCATTTTTATGCATGTTTTATCCTGTTTCCTGTAATTTGATTATTTTGTGCTTTATAAATATACTTGACTTGACTTGATCTTGTTTACTTGACCTTATTTTATCTATTTATTTAGCGCTATATGTGTGTGTGTGTGTAATCTACTGTGGCGGCAAGCCTGGTTGTAAAGTCTGACAGCAGCAGGGAGGAAGGACCTGTGGAAGCGCTCCTTCACACAGCGTGGATGGAGCAGCCTGTCACTAAAGGAGCTGCTCAGTGCTGTGCATGGGGTGGGTGGTGACAGCTTTGCCAGCATCCTCTGATCTCCCACCTCCTCCACAGGATCAAGGAGGTGGAGTCTGCTCTGGCCCTTCTTGTAAAGTGCAGCTGTGTTGTCGGTCCAGTCCAGTTTCTTGTTCAGATGAGGTCATCACAGACACACAGAGCGATCATCTACATCGTCATCATCTGCTCTAAAGCTGCAACAACGATCAATGAACGGAAGTTTGAACCTTTTCAGGACGTTGTCCACTGTTTGTCCATCAAATGTCAGAATGCACTGATTGATTAATCATGGGCAATCAATCAATAATGAAACAATCATCAGCTCTAGAAAACTGCAGCATTAAGGTTTACATTTGAACACAGACTGCACATGGCGTCTATTGACTTTGTTTAAAATCATGCCAAATGTCCTGTCATACTGGGCCTCGGCCACCAGGGGGCTGCTCGTGTGACCTGCAGGCGGTCCCTTCAAATCCTGTTTTTGGTGTCGCTCTTCCTCCTGCTGTAAACCCCCCCTCCGCCTGGTGGTTCAGTCTCAGAGGCCTCCGTCCTGTGCACTGAAACCACTGCGGTGTTTTCCCTCTAACTGAAAGTGAGAGTCCGGACTTTCCTGTCAACAGAAAAACACCCCCACAGCTGATTTAAAGGTGAACAGGAGCACCATGGTAACCATGTAATACCACACCGAACCAGCAGGCGGTGCAGTGAGTCAGCACAGGCTCTACTCCGCCCTCAGTCCAATCAGAGCGGAGGATTGAGAGTCAGCAGGGCTGCTGTGTGTATAGAAGCCTCCATCAGCAGCCTGCATGCTGATCTGCTGGATGAACTTCCTCCAGTGTGAACGGGGCCTCATCAGTTTCTCCCTGCTCGCAGTCATTGTGCTACTTCCTGTGTTTGTGCTTCCAGCCGGCTGAGCAGACAGTATCTCTCCTTACAGCGTTTGTTGTGTTGGATAAACTCTAAATTATTCTATTACAAAAAAACTGTCCAAAGTAAATGAGCATGTGTCTCATTCAGCAGGTGTGAGCAAAGAAGAAGAGCTGGATGAAAAGCTTCAAGGCTGATCTGTGGGGGATGAGACCCCAAAAAGATTTAAAAAGGACTTCTAATCAGAACTCTCAGACCTCTGCGGCACACTGCTGAAATGAGCCCGAAATCAAGAACAAAGTGGAACACATCACATGGCTGACAGCAAAGTCGTTCTGTTTTAGTGCTGTGATCTGTGTGGGACTTAAAGTCAAACTGCAGATTCATTAACAACAAACAACAAATAAATATCACAGCACGGCGGTGCAGCAGATTCATAAAGACTCTTATCTTTACAGGCTCCATGCCTTCGGTGCTGCTGGACATGACGCCTCAGTGTGAGTTGGGTGCAGGCTAGGTTAGGCTAACAGTTTCTCCCTGCTCCCAGTCTGTGTGCACACTATCCCTGAATCCAGGCCAAGCTAAGCTAATAGCAACCTCTGTGTGCATGCAGTGCAGAAACGCTAACGCTGCTACGCCTCTGTATGGAGGCTTAGGTTGTGTTAGCTGGGATGGTGTTGTGTGGAGATTAGAGGAACGCAGCTGCTGCCCTGTTTGTCTGCAGCAGCTGATTGCTGAAAGATAAAAAACTACAAAAGTGCATCTGAGTCGCCTAAGGGTGCTCAGCACACTGCAAAAACAGCTCTACTAGAAAAAAGGAAAATATTCTTATAGTCAATCAAATTATCTTGTATCAAGCAAATGAATCTGCCAATGGGGTAAGCTTTTTATTCTTGACAAGAATTCTTAAAATAGGCCCAAAATTCTTGGCTCTGTAAGACTAAAATGAGACTTAAAACAAGACAGAAAATCTTCAATTAATCCATTTTGTTCTAAAACAAGAAATGAAAAACCACTAATTTAAGATTAAGTAACTTAAAATTAGAATTTAAGTCTATCTACTAAATTAACTTTAGGAAATGACACCTTAATCTGAGATGGATAATAAGCATGAAGGTAGTTAAAATAAGACATCATTTCTTAAAACAGTATAACAAATATAAGTGAAGTTGTCTTAAATCAAGCCACCAAAAGTTTTTCATTCAATATTGTGTATTTAATTCAAAACAGGACCACTTTCACATTCCAAAAAACATCAACAACAAATGTGAGGAATGTGATGAACTTTTCTTTAAAAAATCAAATACAAACAAAGGGGCTCACTCGCTCAGGGAATGACTTCCACTCACCAATCGCTTCTTTGTAGTGGGGGTCAAATCCTGCTCGTGGATTGAATGGTGAAGTACCTCTGTTTGCAGTACTGACAGGAGTGTAGAAATGGTAGGTCATGTGCAGGGCATAGTAATATGCCATGAGGTAGAGAAGTCTGTCCATGGTGAAGGTGCTCAGTGGAGTGTTTCCAACGGTGATCATGCAGTTGTCCTCAGAAACGAGCGGAACAGGAGAAGACAGGCCCTGCTGCCGCACGAACCCATCAGGATCCTCAGAAGTCTGGATGACACAAATAAATGAAGAAGATTAGAAAAGTAACATAAACTTTGACCTGGATGAGGACATTAGTGAAATTCTATGGTCACAATAAATCCCCTGCAAATGCTGAATGCAGCACAGCTAGAGCCAATGAAGTCAGTACTACATTAAGCACACTGTAGGAAACACTTCCCCTTCCCCTGGAACCATGGAAATGATCAAAGTTTATCTCAAAGTAACTAAACTAAATATAAAATGTATGAAAAACAGGAATATATTATGAACAATCTTACCGAAAGGACATGGAAAAGAGCCTCGCTGCTTGAGCCCAGTTTCTTTGGTGGCATAGTGCTGGACGGACAGAGCAGTGGCAGGGCTCTGAAGACAGCTGTGATATGCTCCACTGGTTGAATGGAAAAGGCACAATACAACGTGGTACTATAAGTAACTCTAACATAAATAATTGAGACATTATTATGTAAAAAGAACTAAATGTGTCATGACTTCACCTCCATTCAAAGTTTTTGGAGGCTTCATGGCCTTCTTCATCACACCATAAAACTGGACCTTTGAGTAGAAGCTTTTCCATCTGTTCTGCATCTAAGTGGGACCAACATTACTTACGTGATCCAGTTCCCTGAAACAAGGGTAAGCCTCTAGAATCTTTGTTGCTCTGTCTTGCTCCTGTAAGACGTCAGAGGTGATGAAGGGTCTTCGAGACTCGAATTCAAGGTTCAGCAATTGAGTTACCGCAGCTTTGTTTGGCTTTTTGGACTTGTACATTTCTTGGAGGGTCTTGTAGTGTCTTGCTTGGATTTTCTGGCTGTCCATGACATCAGCTGAACAAGCTGAAGACATTACAGGGACATTATGATGGAAAGATTTTAGTGGTGAACAGTAGAAAATGTCAAATGTAACTATTTTTCTCCAAAATGAAACCCTTACATCAAGAAATGCATGGTTATATGTTGTTATAGCTATGATATTAAAAAATGTAGCATTATAATAGGAGTTAATGGGACCTGTAGGAGCCATGAAGTTAACATGCAATTGCCTTTGTTTGTCGCTAGATGGCAGGTTAGGGCTGGTGGGTAAGGCTTAAATGAACACAGGTGATTCAGGTGAGCAGATCAGACAGGTATGGGAGCTGGGAGGTCGTACAGTTTTTACCGCCGACACGTTTTTTCTGTTTTGTAATCATGATCAAATACTTTGTTAACAATAAACGGGAACCTCAACCAAAGAGTACGATGCATCAAATGATTCATTTTGGAAATAACAGCACGTAGGAAAACAACATCCCCTGCACCCAACCGAGTGGCTGAAGGCTGGTAAAATCGGCACTACACAAGTAAAAACCTGATCTCATCGGGAGGTTGGAAAAAGGACGCGCAGAAATGCCGACTGGAGCGGTTGATCGAGTGGCAGCTTGTCTTATGGAGAACGGTAAATCATGCTCTTTAATTGAAAAGAAAAATGATTATGGACATTGAAAGAAGATAAAGGAGGCCCGGTTGGTGCATACACTAGGAGCAGATAAAGGGATTGTGTGTTTGGATCTTGTGCGCTGCCGCAGTGAGAAACTACAATGACTACGGTGTGCTGCATTCAAGTCCAATGATGAGGCTCGGACTTTTCAACGAGTTCATGGAAATTGAATGGAGTGGATGATCGTTCGCTGTGATGGTTGTATGGACAAAAACAAGCTGATATGAAATGTTTCTGTTTGAATTGGCACTCGTGATTCATTGACAATGGAGGATCAGCAACATGTTGTGGAACCTGAACGTGCCGAGGTGCAATGTGATGTTGTGGAGAAAAGATCAAGAAAGCCTACTTTTAAAGGAATCACCATAGTAGTTGAAAGGCTTCAAAGGGAAAGAAGTGCCTATTTTAAACAAGCAAACAAGTTAAAAGTACAAATCACCTCTCTTTTGGATTCTCAGGAAAATGTCCCCATTGTTTGGAAAAACTTCAAAAGTTTTGGACAAATGTGTCAGCGTGCCTCTGAACTTCATAACACATTGCTCTCTGAGTTTCCCTCATCTCCAGAGGAGGAGAAAAAGCAGAAGGCATGGTTTAAGTCAAAAAAGGATGACAATGATGCATTTATGGAAAAGATCACAATGTGGTTAAAGGACAATGGAGCTTCATGCGATGATGATGAAGAAACTGTGAATAAAAGTGCAAATATTGATGAAGATGAAGATGCAATGGGTGATGGGAATGTATTGATTGATGAAAATGATGATGATGGCAAAAGTGCAAGTAATGAGAGTCAAGTTGAAATGAATCCTGGTGACAGTGTGTCAAATGTATCAAGCAAAAAATCGAGCAAGCAAAGTCATTCTAGCAGATCATCTGTGTCTAGGACGTCATCGGCGTGCTTGAGGTTGAAATCAGAAAAAGCAGCTTTAATGGAGAAAGCCGCTGCTCTGCAAAGGAGGCATGAACTGGAGGAACAAGAAGTGGAGAAAAGCCTCCATCAGATGGAATGGACAGAGTTTCAAGATCTAGCAGCATGTTGATATGTGATCCTGCTTCATCTACACACGCTCTGATCATATAACAGCTGATTAGTCCCACTGAAGGAGACAAACTGTCTGGAAGCTCTGCACTGTCACTTAAAATAAAATGTAGAATAATGTAATAAAAGGTAATTATTTTTGACTTCCGGTTGAGTAACCATGATGTAGGCAGCACAAACGCAGGGCTCCTCGGTCTACGAGAACAACGCCGTATTTTTTCAAAGAATTTTTAAGTAATAACGACAAAAAGTGAAGAGGCGTTTACAATATGCCCAGGAAAAGCAGGAAGATCAGTCTCCTCCCTCAGCTCAGCTCATCCATCATCAGGGTCATGGCGGAGGAGGGCAGCAGAAAGCAGGCAGAGGGAGACAGGTGAACTGACAGGCTGACTACGTTGCAGGCCTGCCCACGGTGGTGAAGCTGGTGGACAAGCAGACATTACTGAAGGAGAGAGAGGAGAAGAAAAAGGTAAGAGACAGCATGGGTCCGTACTTTAGATCGGAGGTAATTCCTCCCAGTTAGGTGACACTTAATAATGAGAACATGAGGTTTAGGGTGGTGAAATGCTGCTCATCCCACTTCTCCCAGTCTCCAGCCTGCAGCTGTGATCAGACACATGAGCTGAGCTGTTTCTTCACAGATGGAGGAGGAGAAGAGGAGGAACAAGGAGGAGGCTGCCAGGAGGAAACAGGAGCAGGAGGTCCGTGTGTTCCAGAAGCTTTGACCTCCTCGGTTTGTGAGCAGGATTCTCATGTGTTCTCAAAAAATAATGCCTCAGCCACCTAACTTTTGTTTTGTGGAAAACAACTCACTTTTTGTGTTTTCTTCATAAAAAATTAAGTAAATCAAAAGTCAAGTAATCAAACTGGCATTTAAAGGGTTAAATTCCTCAAAATGATTTAATGTTTGGTAGTTTTGAGCAGGGCTGAAGTTGTTTAACATATTTATGCAGAAGAAAGCAGAAAAAAACATTAATCTGTTAAGTTTTTATAGCGTTTTTTTGTAAGTGGACATTTTTGAGTCCCCAATGACGCCCGAGGGTTAAGTAAATAAACTAAAGTAAGGCTAAATTGACATGGAATAACAGACATGCAATGAACAGAACATAAAATGAATGGTGGATGTAATGGCAAACATAGACCCTTATATGAACGAGTGGAACAGTGTAATAATGTAATAATGTAACAGGTACCACATGGATCGGTGAGGTGGTACTCGTGTGCAAGTGGTGCAAGATGGAGTAAACAGTGCAAATAGTCGTCATTGTGCAGTGACTATACTAAAGTGACCTTCTGAAGTGACAGTGCAGAGCAGTGCATTAATTACTGTTCAACAGTCCAACAGCAGAGGGGAAGAAGCTGTTCTTGTGGCGTGAGGTTCTGGTCCGAATGGACCGTAACCTCCTGCCTGAGGGGAGTGGCTCAAAGAGTCCGTGTCCAGGGTGAGAAGGGTCAGCTGTGATCCGACCTGCACGCCTCAGAGTCCTGGAGACGTACAGGTCCTCGATAGATGGCAGGCTGCAGCCGATCACCTTCTCAGCAGAGCGCACCACACGCTGCAGTCTGTGCCTGTCCCTGGCAGTGGCCCCAGCGTACCACACTGTGATGGAGGAGGTGAGGATGGACTCAATGATGGCCGTGTAGAACTGAACCATCATCCTGGCTGGCACCTTGAGTTTCCTCAGCTGCCGCAGGAAGTACATCCTCTGCTGGGCCTTTTGATGAGGGAGCTGATGGTGAGCTCCCACTTGAGGTCCTGGGTGATGGTGGTACCCAGGAAGCGGAAAGAGTCCACTGTGGAGATGGGGGTGTCTGTCAGGGTGAGGGGGGGTGATGGAGCTGGCACTTTCCGAAAGTCTACTGTCATCTCCACTGTCTTCTGGGCATTCAGCTCCAGGTTGTTGTCAGCAAACCAGGACACCAGACGGTCCACCTCCCTCCTGTCCAGACTCATCCCCGTCTGAGATGAGTCCAATGAGGGTGGTGTCGTCAGCAAACTTAATCAGCTTGACAGACTGGTGGCTGGAGGTGCAGCAGGTGGTGTACAGGGAGAAGAGCAGAGGGGAAAGTACACAGCCTTGGGGGGTACCGGTGCTGATGGTCCTTGTGTCCGAGACATTCATCCCCAGCCTCACATGCTGTCTCCTGTCTGTCAGGAAGTCAGTGATCCACCGGCAGATGGAGTCTGGAACATGCAGCAGGGACAGCTTGTCTTGGAGGAGAGCTGGGCGGATTGTGTTGAAAGCAGAGCTGAAGTCCACAAACAGGATCCTAGCATTGGTTCCCGGGGAGTCCAGATGCTGCAGGATGTAGTGAAGGGTCAGGTTGACAGCATCGTCCACAGATCTGTTAGCTCTGTAGGCGAACTGCAGGGGGTCCAGGAGGGGTAAAATAAAAATGAATAACTACAGAAAGTCTCCGCAGCGTTTTAATAGGTCACTGTCATTCATAGTTTGGAGAAGGTTTCTCTCCATTTAAGGAACTCGTTAATATAACTAATTATAATAAATACACAAAGCTGGAGTGGGTAGTTTTATCACTGCTCTAAGCTCACCTCTCTTTGTGCCCCCCTTCCTCCGACTGTGGCTCTTTGGTGCGGAGGCACATTCTAGCAGGGATGGCACCGTGCTCTCATCTTCTGACCCCTGTGCATGTGGAACACTGGCGCCTGCATGCAGCAAAGGTTTACTGAAGCAGCATATGTGATAGCAAGCAATTCACAATAATCAAAGATTTGTTTTAATATATGGCATGTGTGTCTTTTAAAGATGATTGAAAAACAACAATGTGGAAGTACCTTCTTGCAGCGATGTCATGTTGTCCTCAGCTTCCAACTCATGATCCTCACTGGCATCTGGGTGCATAAAACAGTCATTACAAATACATTTGGAGTGCCACAGGAATGAGTATTCAGACTTGCTATGTAGAAAGGAATAAAATATTCTATTAAAGCACATAACCAAATATTATACTATACTTAAATGTGTCTAGAACAGTCGACACAGTTTTTGTAGCACAATGTGCAGTCCATGGTAACTTTCTCCATTTTGCCATTATGGCTTCCTGTAGCGTGCTAAATAAAAATTCTATGTGAACATAGGCTATAAGGGCTGCATGAACTGGTAGGATTACATTATAAAACCATGCAAATACTACTCAGACCTTTCTATTCAAAAAAGATGCTTGGCAACGTGTAATAAGTAGTACTTCTTGCAATCAGTAGGCCAAGCAAAATCCACAGGCAGTCCAGTATTTAGATCAAATGAATAATTCACAGCCAGTTAAAAAACCTCACCCATATCTTCTGCGTCCTCTTGTGAACACCTCTCCATGTCAGCAGTCTCTAAAATGGTAATTGATAGAGATCAATCAAGAGTACACAAACATCCAACTCTGAAATATTGACCCTAGATAGCAGTTAAATGGACAACATAAAAACATTCACGTATCAAAATATAGTACAGTAGGTATACTGTTTACATCAAGGTGAATTTCATCCAGACTCTTTCCTTTGTATTCTCCCAGGCGTCCCTGTTCCATTGCAAGAAGAACTTTGCTTATTTTTGCTAGTTGGAGGGTGCCCTCTGGAAGCCAGTAGTGTGTTCTGTGGACTTCGATGTTATGCCCAAGAAAGTCAGCTAACTGGTCAAGTTCTGTTGTCTTGAGATTCAGAACAGTGGATAGGGTGGCAATGTGTTTCCTGAGCTTTGTTGAGGTTAGTGCTTTTGGATTCTTTATGCCATTACATTCATTCACCAACTGTCTTATGCAGTCAGAACCCCTGAGATAATGGACAGACTGTGGCAAAGCAAATAATCTGTTTTCATCCAGCACTCCACATTCTTCTCGCTTCTCAGTCAGAGCATCTAGTGATTCTCTCATGAGAGGAGTGAGGAGAACAGGAACTTTCCTTCCTCTTTTTCCCACAATGGTTATCCGAACAAAATGTTTGCAAAGCTTCTGCTCAAGAGCTGTAAGGGCCAAGTTCACATCATCATGCGTTTCTGACATGTCCTTTGACAAGTACACAGACAGAGGCGTTCTGGATAGCTCACCCGCTCTCCGGCGATTGAAGAGGATAACTTGTGCTAGGGTCACTTTAGCAAGGTCTTTCCAGTTTGAGGGTGAAGGCTCTTCGGTGAGGGTATTCAAGTGTTGCTGCTGTTTCTCTGATAAAAAGCAATGGAGATTCTGGATCCTGAGTGAATGGGAGGAGTTGAGGAGAATTCCACTTGGTTTGGTCAAGTTGAGTTAGTGCTTGACTTGCAATGTCAAATTTCCAACTTTCTTGGTATAGCTGTGCAAATTCATCAGCATCTTGGACAGCTTGTTTATCTTTTGTCTTCAATCCTTCCGACTTTATAAACATGGCCAAAGAACGCAAGCTGTGTCCAACTTTGCGAGCAAGAGATGGACGGTGAAATTTGCCAGTTTTATCATTGAACCCAGCCAGGGATCGTGCAGCAGAGACAACATGACTGTACTGTTCAGGTTTTATGAGGTCTTTGACAGTCTTCACAGGTGCAACCTTTTTTGCTTCCAGTAGCAGTCTGCCAAGTTCTCTCAACTTTTGTCGAATATGCTGGTGTTGGCTAGTTACCCTCTCATTCTTGGTAAAGAGTCTGCACCCATACTCCAGAATGCATGGGTCTTCCTTTATTGCAACTGCAATATTGTCTTGATTCATGTCACTTAAGAACTTCCACTATGCTTCACCAAGTCCAAGTGGAGCAGGTTCAGTAAAAGCACACAATGCCTGGACTCTAGTTTTACCTTGTGATGATTTACCCTTAGGCTTGAATTTGCAGACCTGAAAATGTCACCACATCACTCTTTTTGTGAACAATCCATAGCAGTACACACAATGTGTAAATTCTTGTCCTTTCATCTTTTCTTTGGTTGTTTCCATGGGATCATTTTTCCTCTGTGGGATTCCAAAACTTCAATGTTATGCTCAAAGTTGCCTTTATTTCGGATATAATCTATTTGGAGTCGCCTTTCTTTTGAGTTTTTTGGCAAACTTAAAGCTTTGACAACTTCCACCTTTTCATGGTGTTTACGAATTAAATGTCTTGACATTTTTTGAACCTGTTGTCCACAGTAGAAGCAGTGATGTTTCTTGTTATAACTTCTGGAACCATCTTCTTTTTTCAAAGCTGGATTAACGTACACGGATGGCTCTTCTACCATTTCATCTTCATTAGCATGTGCTGTGACAATAGGAAATCTTTGTGTGGAATCAGGTTCTGTTTCAAATCTTCCGTACTGCCTAGACTCACACTGGGGCTGACTGGAGGACTTTGTTCTCATCCGACTTGTAGAATCAACTTTGTCCTTTTTCTTATTTTCCATGGACAACTCCATGCTGCTGTCACTGTCTGTGCTTTCCTCCCTGAAATGTGGAATATACTCCTCTTCACTACCTCCGCTTGTATTGTCTGATTCTACAAGAGACTTTTGAAAAAAGAAAACTCAAGTTAATAACTGAGCCTCCACTTAGTTTGTCATGTATGACAACCTATCTACATTTCAGTTATATGCTGCAATATCAGAATTTCTTAAAACCCTAAAAGGAATCAATCAGAACAGTACAGTAAAGTCAATATAGATCCTAACATGTATCATTCACAAAATACCATGCCTATGCTTTTTACAAACTACAGAACAAATATAAAGATTGTAAAAGCATGTGTGTTCTGTTGGTCCGCTTTAATTATAAAATGAAGGGGGAAAGAAAAGGCCTACCGGGTGCCAACAACTTCTCTTTGGCCTTTGTGAAGCAATTTCAGAGTTTGATGTGGAAGGGTGAGCATCGTCATCATCACTTGAATCATAGAGAGCATCGGAGCATGGCATTTCATCCATCTGCAAAACAGTTGTCAAGATATTTTTAATCATTTCATTCTTAATGTAATAAAAAATATTACATTGGGAAAAGTGAGAAATGGCCATTAACACATACCAGAATACTTTTTGTCCTCCTAAGCTTTGGAACAGCTTCATTGTATGAGTGCAGACTGAATCTATCTTTATTGAATCATCATCAGTTTCAAGCACAACACTCTTATCTGAGTCAGACACAGATTTAGCAACATCTGACACTGCATCTTTCTGCAAAACAGAGACACATGCAGATGTGGTTCATGACTTTCCTTACATCAAGGAAATCCATAGGTTTTTGAAATTCTTCTCTAGTCAATATTATGTATTTAATGTATCTGAGGCTTACCAAAATGTCTGTCATTCTTTTGTTTTGAACAACTTCATTACAGTGTGAAGTCAAAGGGTGGTCTGTGCCACAGCCTTCATCTGTATCCTCACTATCAGAGTACTCCACAAGTGAAAACTTGGAAACCATAACCTAAATATGAATAAAAAAAGAATATACCTTAAAAATGAACGTAGAAAAAGGTAAGTGATAAGACAACTGTTCTCCAAACAGCTAATTAATGCATGGTCTATGGCTCGTGTGGAAGCAACTTTTCATATCACGTTTGCCTTACAATTAATCTGGTAACATGCCTTTTACAAGAGTTATGAGCAAGTCCCTTAACAGTATCAGAGATGCAATGGATCACATACTAAATACCCTGTAGATATTAGATGTGATAGTTGGGAGTTGAGCTTAACATAATCTGAGATTTGACACTACCATGCATTTAGGAGTAAAAATACTTGGACTATCGTAAAAAAGAGCTCCATAAGGAAAATCAAAAGTACAAGTTCTTGGTGTAAAGTGGCCCTACAAAGCTAGAAAGATCAAAATTGTGTGTGACGTGAGAGAGGCCCCACAAGTTGAGAACATCCCAAATCATGAAGAGGTCAGGAGGACCCCACATGGGCCAAAATAGAAACACAGTGTGTGAGCCTGCGATGTCTCGGAGCAAATATAAGACATTGCAATGGACTACAGTATAAACACAGCATTAGACATACAACAGACTGGGAAGTGATGAATTATGCTTATTATAATTTACAGTTTGACACTGTCAGGTTTTTCAGTACTGATGTAAAATAACTTCTAATTACATCCATACGGGAGAAACATGGAAAACAAGGAGTGTGTGATGTTGTGATGCTGATGTGAAAATCACTTTGCACCCAGGGGCCCCATAAGGGCCAAAATAGAAACACAGAGTGTGTGAGTCTGAGACGTTTACCAGGAAAAGCAATACAAACACCTTCCCATCTAAACAAAGATACCAGACAGTACACAGCCACAGCCATAAAAGAAAGAATCTGCATTACCTGTGTGCTGACATCATCTTTGTGTGAATCTCCATGTGAAGTGTGATCTGTGGAGGACATCCCCAGATCAGCTGCCCCAGCAGGAGCCTGCTTGTTGGTCACCTGAAGCAGGGCTCTAGACTAACTTTTTGCACTGGTTGCACCGGTGCGCCTAACCTTTTTTTCTTGGGTGCACCGGCACAAAAGTTAGGTGCACCGCATCACACATCACACAGCAGTTTGTTTTTTAAATGCTGTCCATATATGTTATGGATCAGGCCTTAACTTGACACCTATCCTAACGCAGAAGTTCTTTTCATCTTCTCTCATCATCTGCAGCTACATCTACTGTTTACCTGACGGCCTCGCAGGGCTGTAGCCAAAGTTTTAGAAATACTGAGGTCCAAAAATTGATCTCTAGGAAATACAGTGGGGAAAAAAAGTATTTAGTCAGCCACCAATTGTGCAAGTTCTCCCACTTAAAAAGATGAGAGAGGCCTGTAATTTTCATCATATGTATACCTGAACTATGAGAGACAAAATAAGAAAAGAAAATGTAGAAAATCACATTGTAGGATTTTTAATGAATTAATTGGTAAATTCCTCAGTAAAAGAAGTATTTGGTCACCTACAAACAAGCAAGATTTCTGGCTCTCACAGACCTGTAACTTTTTCTTTAAGAGGCTCCTCTGTCCTCCACTCGTTACCTGTATTAATGGCATCTGTTTGGAGTCGTTATCAGTATAAAAGACACCTATCCACAACCTCAAACATTCACACTCCAAACTCCACTATGGCCAAGACCAAAGAGCTGTCAAAGGACACCAGAAACAAAATTGTAGACCTGCACCAGGCTGGGAAGACTGAATCTGCAATAGGTAAGCAGCTTGGTGTGAAGAAATCAACTGTGGGAGCAATTATTAGAAAATGGAAGACATACAAGACCACTGATAATCTCCCTCGATCTGGGGCTCCACGCAAGATCTCACCCCGTGGGGTCAAAATGATCACCAGAACTGTGAGCAAAAATCCCAGAACCACACGGGGGACCTAGTGAATGACCTCCGGAGAGCTGGGACCAAAGTAACAAAAGCTACCATCAGTAACACACTGCGCCGCCAGGGACTCAAATCCTGCAGTGCCAGACGTGTCCCCCTGCTTAAACCAGTACATATCCAGGCCCGTTTGAAGTTTGCTAGAGAGCATTTGGATGATCCAGAAGAGGATTGGGAGAATGTCATATGGTCAGATGAAACCAAAATAGAACTTTTTGGTAAAAACTCAACTTGTCGTGTTTGGAGGAGAAAGAATGCTGAGTTGCATCTGAAGAACACCATACCTACTGTGAAGCATGGGGGTGGAAACATCATGCTTTGGGGCTGTTTTTCTGCAAAGGGACCTGGACGACTGATCCGTGTAAATGAAAGAATGAATGGGGCCATGTATCGTGAGATTTTGAGTGAAAACCTCCTTCCATCAGCAAGGGCATTGAAGATGAAACGTGGCTGGGTCTTTCAACATGACAATGATCCCAAACACACCGCCCGGGCAACAAAGGAGTGGCTTCGTAAGAAGCATTTCAAGGTCCTGGAGTGGCCTAGCCAGTCTCCAGATCTCAACCCCATAGAAAATCTTTGGAGGGAGTTGAAAGTCCGTGTTACCCAGCGTCAGCCCCAAAACATTACTGCTCTAGAGGAGATCTGCATGGAGGAATGGGCCAAAATACCAGCAAAAGTGTGTGAAAACCTTGTGAAGACTTACAGAAAACGTTTGACCTCTGTCATTGCCAACAAAGGGTATATAACAAAGTATTGAGATGACATTTTGTTATTGACCAAATACTTATTTTCCACCATAATTTGCAAATAAATTCTTTAAAAATCCTACAATGTGATTTTCTGGATTTTTGTTTCTCATTTTGTCTCTCATAGTTGAGGTATACCTGTGATGAAAATTACAGGGCTCTCTCATCTTTTTAAATAGGAGAACTTGCACAATTGGTGGCTGACTAAATACTTTTTTCCCCACTGTATGAACGGGCTTAATAATAACATATCATCCTAAACTGACTTTGGACCTTGTTTAATGAACACAGGTAAATAAAAATAAACAAATACATGTACCGATAGTACTCATTCAAATTATGGACAAACTATCCAACAAGTCTGCCTGTCAGAAATCCATGATGAAGATTCAAAGTTACAGCACTCTTCATTTCCCTGTTTGCTTTCTCTCTGTATTTTCTGGCTGTCGCTCCTCACTTATCTATCTGGCAATGGGAATTAAAAATTATTTAAATTATATACACCTTTATTTATTTAATAGCTGTGATTGAGATTCACGTTTCTAATGCAGCTACAGTACTTCTTCTCTCATCTTCCTCACCTCTCTTCCTCTCTGGCTCTGTCTCCTCTCTTTCTAAAGCTGAGCTCCAGCTGACAGACTCTTCATTCTGTCTGTTACAGTTTAGCTGTATGCAGACATCATACTGACAGACAATGCTCCACTATAGCAGGATAATAACAATACTTTTTAAATGGGCGTTCGTCATGTAACCATGTTCTATAACTCCTTAAAACCAGCTGACTGCTGTCATTCAGAGTGACTCAGCCTTCATGGATGAACCTCACAGGTCAGATAACACTGTCCTCAGACCTGCTGTTCAGTCTGTTATGATGCTACGAGCACATCACGCCCCCTCCCTGAACATGACCGGCTCGTTATCATCACTCATTCAGGTCAACAGCAAATTATCAAAACCCGCATAGTAGCAACAAATCCTGCTCCTCCGCTGCATGTTCACTTAAACTGCGGTTTCTGCAGCGAAACGTCTTTAATACCTGTCCGTCTGTGTGAGCGCTGCGCGCTGCAGTCAGAGGGCCGTATGAGTTCTGCTCACACGTTTTAAAAAGTCCGGGCCGAAACGGACTTTGTTCTCGTCACCTTGGGAACACGAACAGATCTCTCTGTTCTCGTGCTGCATGGAACAAGCTTTATCACACAGCATCCGCTCTGCGCAGCATATGTCCGCGTTCTTCTTCTGAATTTTCGGTCTCTGCTGACCGCAGCAGACACGTTTTCAAAGATACACACACGGAGGTCCCTCCCTTCACCGTCTCTGATTGGTTCAGACCACGATATGAGCCCAATGTGTGTCTGTTGTTGGAGACTTTTGAGAGTCGCGGAGAATGTATCTCCCTCTTACAGCTGGTCGTACTGGTGCGACCTCTGATATTTTTTGGTTGCACCTTTGAGAAATTAGGTCGCATGTGCGCCCAAAATGGTCGCACTCTAGAGCCCTGTGAAGTCAGATTAAAGATTAGCAGTGATAGTTAGCTCATGTGAAAGTTTTTTCAGCATATATAAGACAATGCAACTCACTACAGTATAAATACCCCTTTAAACACCACACAGATAGATGTTTAATCTAACTCACCTTTTCACGCCAAGGCCACTTGGAATCACCAGAGTTGAAATCAGTTTCAGTTCCAATTTCTATGGCCTGAACAGCAAAGAGGCACAAATGTGGCCTGTCCTTTACTATTATCTTTTTTATTACACAGTTTGGTGATTTGTGGTTGTCATTCACTAATCTTCCCAGGGATCCATCTTCTTTGGATGCATCAATACTAAAAGCCAGAGAAATAAAGTGAACCTTTGAAATCATGTAATACTGAATCATCAAATGTACACACTTACAATGTAAAAACATTAAATAGCACATAACACAGAGGTCAACTTAAACTGTAGGATAACACTACACAGATAAATCTCTTCTCATGTCTCAAACATGTCAACACTGCTTCATTTGTTCATCCATCAGTTATTTAAAATATTTGACTCATGAGTTAATAAGAATTGCCTGAATCTCTACACAACATGTGATTTGCTTACCACCAGCGGTGATTCTGCCATTCAAATTCATACAGAAATGTACTCTCTTTCTCTGAGTAGTGTCTTGACTGGCATTCTTCCACTGATATGAGTTCACCCCTGTACTCCAGTACAAAAGCCCCTGGTTCAATGGTCTGGGCTGCAAACACTCCTCTTCCTATAGAGGCATTTTAATAGAAATACTGAGCCAACACTTAATTATAGACCATATCAAGTCAAGTCAAGTCAGCTTTATTGTCAACTCTGCTATATGTGCTGAACATACAGAGAATCGAAATTGCGTTACTCTTCACTCCGCAACATATAACATGTAACTAAAAACTAAAGATAAATATAAAGTGTAAGAAATGTACCTACAATGAGGCACACACAAAATACAAGGCACATAATGAAGGCACAATGCAGTCAGAGTGCAAAAGATGTATAGTGCAAGTCAGTGCAGTTGGCATAATATAAACAGGAATGGTTTAACTTATAACAGCTTATTGAGACTGGTATGAGAGTGCAAAAGATGCAATGGTGCAAGTCAGTGCAGTTGGCATAATGTAAACAGTCCAGGAATAGATTAAGTTATAGCAGCTTATATGAGACTGGTGTGACATGACAGGGTAAAAAGTGACTGGTGCACAGAGTTCCTTTGGTAAAGTGGCTGGTACAAAGAGTTCCTATCTTGGGTGGTGGTAGGGGTGAGGGGATGGTGGTAGGGGTAGGGGGTGGGGGGTGGTGTCAGGGAAGGGGGAGAAAGTGGGGCGCAGCAGGGAGAGAGTTCAGCTTCCTGACAGCCTGGTGGATGAAGCTGTCCCTCAGTCTGCTGGTCCTGGCCCGGAGGCTGCGCAGTCTCTTTCCTGATGGCAGCAGACTGAAGAAGCGGTGTGAAGGGTGGGTGGGGTCTCCTGTGATGCGGAGGGCCTTCCGGGTGAGACGGCTGTCGTAGAGGTCTTGGAGGGAGGGGAGAGGGACGCCGGTGATCCTCTCAGCTGCTCTCACTATGCGATGAAGCGTCTTCCTGCAGGTGGCGGTGCAGGCTCCGTACCACACAGTGATGCAGCTGGACAGGATGCTCTCAACAGCCCCTCTGTAGAAGGTGCACAGGATGGAGGGAGGGGCTCTGGCTCTTTTAAGCTTGCGGAGGAAGTAGAGGCGCTGCTGTGCCTTCTTGGTCAGGGATGCAGTGTTGTTAGTCCAGGAGAGGTCCTCAGTGATGTGCACACCCAGGAACTTGGTGCTGCTCACCTGCTCCACAGCAGCACCGTCGATGGTCAGAGGGGTGTGCTGACTCTGTGCTCTCCTGTAGTCCACAACCATCTCCTTTGTCTTCTCCACATTCAGGGAGAGGCTGTGGTCTCTGCACCACCCGGCCAGAAGGTGCACCTCATTCCTGTAGTATGTTTCATCTCCACCGGAGATGAGACCCACCACAGTTGTGTCGTCCGCAAACTTCACAAAGATGTTGGAGTTGTGTGTTGGCGTGCAGTCATGGGTCAGCAGAGTGAAGAGGAGGGGGCTCAGCACACATCCTTGGGGAGCCCCGGTGTTCATTATGATGGTGCTGGATGTGTTTCTGCCGACCCGCACTGTCTGAGGTCTCCCGGTGAGGAAGTCCAGCAGCCAGTTGCACAGCAAGGAGTTCAGCCCCAGCTGGTCCAGTTTGTTGATGAGCTGCTGTGGGATGATGGTGTTGAATGCTGAGCTGAAGTCTATGAACAGCATTCGAACGTATGAGTCTTTATTTTCCAGGTGGGTGAGAGCTGTGTGGAGTGCTGTGGAAACAGCATCACTGGTTGACCGGTTGGGCCGATATGCAAACTGGAAGGGGTCCAGAGAGGGAGGAAGGGCCGTCTTGATGTGTTTCATGACTAACCGTTCAAAGCACTTCATGATGATGGGTGTGAGTGCTACTGGACGGTAGTCATTGAAGCAGGCGGGGGTGGACTTCTTCGGCACAGGGATGATCGTGGTGGCTTTGAAGCAGGTGGGGACAACAGCCTGGCTCAGTGAGATGTTGAAGATGTCTGTAAACACCTCAGCGAGCTCCTCAGCACAGTCTCTGAGCACACGGCCAGGTATGTTGTCAGGACCGGGAGCTTTGCGTGCGTTGATCTGGCTGAGAGATGTCTTCACGCTGGCTCGGGACAGGGAAGATACCTGGTCAGTGGGAGAGGATGTGATCTTTTGTGCAGGAGTGCTGTTGAGTGCTTCAAAGCGTCCGAAGAAGTCATTCAGCTGGTTCAGCAGAGAGGTGTCGCTGTCACAGGTCTGTGGTGGGGGCTTGTAGTCTGTGATGGTCTGTATCCCCCGCCACAGGCTCCGGGTGTCCCTGCTGTCGCTGAAGTGGTGGGCAACCCTCCTGGAGTACTGTCTCTTCGCCTTCCTGATGCCACGGGACAGGTCAGCTCTGGCTAACTTTAGGCTGGTGTCGTCGCCTCTTCTGAAGGCAGCGTTCCTGGCCCTCAGCAGCCTGTAGACCTCCCCTGTCAGCCATGGTTTCTGACTGGCTCGAATGCTGACAGTCCTGGTTTCAGTTACATCATCAATGCATTTGGTGATGTAAGCAGTGACAGTCTCTGAGTACTCCTGGAGGTCAGTGCAGTTGTTGTGGGTTGCAGCCTGCTTAAACACATCCCAGTCTGTTGTGCTGAAACAGTCCTGTAAAGCTCCTGTGGCTCCCTCCGGCCACACTCTCACTTCTTTTCGGACCGGTTTGGCAACTTTTACCAGTGGTCTGTATATATATCTGTCATATAATCATACTAAAATAACAACTCCATACCTTTATTACTGTCAATAAATGTTTGTATGCAACCTGACTTGTCACTGGAAGACTGAATGTACACCTTTGCTTCTTCAGCAGGCCGAATCCTTTCCTTCCTTTTGATCATTATGGCTCATATCATTACATAGATAACCATAGTACCAATGAAAACAGCTATGCCCTCTCTGAGACAGAGGTTTATATTGATATTAAACCAATTTAATTCAACCTGAATGTATCTACAATATTATTAAAAGAGAAACATCAGATCCATACCAAAGGTACAAGGTAGTCAAATGATGCTTCTCCATCTGTAACACTGGACTGGTACCCACTGTCAGAACACTGATGTGGCACTAAGTGAGCCAGCAGGTTAAACACTGTTTACTCACATTTGTGCTCATACAAAGTCAGGAGTTCACAGCATGTGCACCAGAAAATCATCCCTAGCAAACTAAGTTACATACATCAATAAATGCTATTCATAGACTCATATTACAGACTGCTTTGATTGAACTGTTCCTGATTAATGTGCTTTGCTGTGCATATATGGCAGTGCAGCAGTAGCTAGCGGAAGAAGCTAACGGAAGTAGCTAGCGACTTTTAGCCCACAGTAAAGGCTAGCGATTTGTAGCCGACAGTAAAATGCATTGATAGATACCAGACAGTAGACGTTATTTGGAAGAAGTAGCTGACATACGAGCTATAAATCTATGTAATTGCACTTCAGCTGCAGGCGATGCAGTAGTATCTAGTGGAAGAAGCTAGCATGTGGAGCTAGCGAGTTTTAGCCGACAGCAGAAGCTACCAATTTGTAGTAAAAGTTACTGATAAGTACCTCACAACAGAAGTTAGTAGCGAGAAGTAGCTGATATATGAGTGCAGCTCAGCTGCAGGCAGAGTCCAGAGAAAGACGTAAAATCACAGAAAGAGTCAAATGAAGCAAACCTACCTGTCGCTGTTGACATTAACGTTGATATCACTCCGCTGGTACCAAGCGGAATAAGAAAATAGGCCCATGTCTCGAACTGGCAATGCCAGAAGTGAAGTAGCCTATCAAATGTCCTCCTTCGGTAGGCTGCGTGTCTCATTGGTTCAAATGACACACACTTCCGGAAGTGTGTGTGTGTGTGTGGTTGATTTTGGACCCCACGAGGTTGCTGCATGGGCCCCTCACTGTTGGTGGGCTCCTTGGGAAGAGAACCCCCAAAGTAATATTTACAAGTACACACACACACACACACACACACACACTGACACACACACACACAGACACACTGACACACACTGACACACACAGACACACACACTGACACACACAGACACACACACACACAGACACAGACACAGACACACTGACACACACAGACACACTGACACACAGACACACACAGACACACTGACACACACAGACGCACTGACACACACACACACACACACACAGACACACACACACACACACACACACTAGAGGCTGTCTCGTACAGTGAGTCTGGATGGTAGCCTTATGTTACTCTAGCTCCATCACACTGAGTGTTTCTGCCTCTCTGCAGGTGGCGCTGTTCGTCATGGCGGTGTATCTGTACCGTGCATTTGGAGAAGGCCGCGCTCTGAAACGGACCAATCTGCTGGCTGGCAGAGACCACGCCCCCACCGATGACCTGGGGGAGCCGAACTACGCCTACAATGACCAGGATGGAGCTTACATAGACCCCCATCACCTGCCTTATCACCATGACAACTTAGCACCTTATAGCTCCAGATTTGTATCCATGCATCATATATTGTGCTCATACTGTGTACTGTACTCTGATTGGATTATAGTGACACTTATACTCTGTACTTAGCTGCATATACAGTTTTTTCTGAATGCTTAAACACTAACAATGATTCTTATAGCACAATTTCTAAAACTATTAATAGTTATAGCAAAATCACTCACTGAGTTTACAAAACTAAAAACAAAAAAACTGCTTTACACTCAGTTTGCACTTTTGTAACACACAATTTGCAATTGTATAAATATAATCCACTTCACAGCATCTTTTGCTGAACTGTAAACACAACTCACTGCTTTACACACAACTTCCAAATGATCAACACACTCCTAGTAAACCTACACACATGTATGGCTGGTGTTTACACTATGTTGCCAACTGTCTGGCTACACTGTCACATGTGAGAACTGTTTTACATCATTAGTTCACTTTGCAATCAGCATGAGCTGTGAACAATGGAGGGAGAAGAAGACTGAGAAGAGTGAGAATTAGAGGAGGATGAGGACATGAGGAAGCAGGAGGAAGAGGAAGAGGAAGTAGTGTAAATACTAGCCATACATGTGTGTAGTTTTACTAGGAGTGTGTTGATCATTTGGAAGTTGTGTGTAAAGCAGTGAGTTGTGTTTACAGTTCAGCAAAAAGATGCTGTGAAGTGGATTATATTTATACATTTGCAAATTGTGTGTTACAAAAGTGCAAACTGAGTGTAAAGCAGTTTTTTTGCTTTTAGTTTTGTAAACTCAGTGAGTGATTTTGCTATAACTATTATGAGTTTTAGAAATTGTGCTATAAGAATCATTGTTAGTGTTTAAGCATTCAGAAAAAACTGTAATACCATCAGTGTGTAGTTGGCACATTGTGTGCTTAGTAATATGATGGTTTGTGTTAACTGTGTGGTACAAAAATACCATTTTTACAAAGGTTTGAAGAGTTAAGCAAGATGTATTAGCTTTTGCAAGAGATCTGCAATGTTTTGCTGATTTGGTGTAAGGTTGTTTTATTTGTGTGTAGAGTTTTGCACAAATTTTTTATTTTTTGTCTGAGTGCTTCGGTTTGAACAAAAGCAGCAGTTGTTTAGAGGGTGTTTTTACATTGGAAACGCATTAGGAGGGGGACAGAGAGAGCTGCAGTTAGGGGCAGTTGAGAAACATTCAGGTTGCCATGGATACAGGCAGGCAGGGCTGTACCTTTGATGACTCAGAGATCAAAGGCATACAAAGATATATAAAGGTCCACCTTTGTGCAATAAAGCTGTTGGTGGAGAGTTTCAAGGAGAGACAGCAGGAGATTTTGGAGAGTTCGTGTAAACGAAGGAAAATAATCTCAAACTGATTACTGGACTAAACTCGAGAAGAGACGGATCAGAGAGGAAGAACGAAACAGCTGCAGAGGAGGATAACATCTTTTACACATTTCTTCATACAGTCAGATTCGTGGTGAGTACCAACAGTAGTGAGTGATAAGTGCAACTTCATGGCGTTTATTCAAAGAGAGAGAAAGAGTGTGTGTGTGTCTGCACTAGGGTTGGGCGGTATCCAAATTCTGACACCGTCAAACGGCCTCCACATTTTACCCCACTGTACGTGAATACTGTGCCGTGCATGGCAGGTGAAGTGCATTATAAACTGCCTGAAACTTGACAAGCCATCTTTTTCAGTTAATATAGTTTTATTGAGGCCGTTTAAAAACGCATATAGCGAACAGACTTTTTTAAATTCCATGCTGGCAGCACACCGCGGTATTAAACTGGTATGAGCCCGTCCCGATGTGTTTCTGTTTGTGTTTGTAATTTTACCATGTTAAGAGCCTTGTGCAGTATTTATGGTAAAAAAAACACTTGTCCGGTAAACTGAAAACCTGCCGGTCACGTTTTCCGCTGCCAAGTTTTTCTAATGGAAACAATTCAAATTCTAAATGTGGGCTCAGACAGAACCAAACTTTTCAGAAACTAAACACCATCTCAGCTGAGTTCTTCTAAGGGACCCGGTCACAGGTGCGACTATAGCTCTGTCTCTCTCTGTCTCCCTCTCTCTCTCCCCCTCTCTCTGTCTCTCTCTGTCTCTCTCTCTCTCTCACCTCATGTTCATAAACTTTATCAAAGGTCTCCAAAAGTAAAATATATTATACATTGACATTTGTAGGAGCAGATGCATTTGGCAGATGACCCTCGTTGAAGGGCTCTCTCATAGACTCCCATGTTAAAAATGACACTGCTTAAAAAAACTGCTTAATATGTGAAAAACTTGTTGACCCGGAATGTGCTCTGTGAGATGAACATGTTGATATTTGAATGGCTGATTTTTTAGAGGGTGTTGTTACATTGGAAATGCATTAGGAGGGGACAGAGAGAGCTGATACAGTTAAACATTCAGGTTGTCATGGATACAGGCAGGCAGGCAGGGCTGATCCCACGGTGACAGGCTGACACACAAGAAGCATACAAAGCAGCCATGTTTGTAGTCTTTATCAGACTTTAAGCATTGTATCTGTCATATTGATCGTCCTTCAGCTGTATACTACTTTTCCACATTCACATCACACAGCCTGAGCTTCTTATAATCTTATGGTTTTTGGCAAGCAATCAAAATAATAATTGTTCTTTTGTTCTTGTTTTTCACCCTCTTTCTTTCTTTCTTTCTTTCTTTACTGTCCAGGAAAAAGACAGTATGGTAAACCGACTGTCAGAGGACATGTCCTCCTTAGAAAATCAGCTGTCCAAGAGCATGGCCAAGTACAGTCCGTTGGACCCCGAACAGCTGGTGGACATCTTTCTGCCAATGTGGTTAAAATCACAGGAACCACAGAAGAAAGAACGTGTCGCAGAGACACCAACACAGAGCAGGGCCAAGGTCACACATTCGGAGGACAGTGAGATGGACAGCCTCTTTGCAAGGATGAATGCAGACATCTGGTACTACCATGACCGTGAGGACTACCGGAATAGCTGGTACTTCCAGGTCTGCCAGGCTGAGCGAACAAGTGTGCAGACCAACGATGGACTTGTCTCAGAGACACCAGCACAGAGTAGGGCCAAGTACAGTCCGTTGGACCCCGAACAGCTGGTAGACATCTTTCTGCCAACGTGGTTAGAATCACCGGAACCACAGAAGAAAGAACATGTCACAGAGACACCAGCACAGAGCAGGCCCACGTACAGACCGTTGGACCCCAAACAGCTGGTGGACATCTTTCTGCCAACGTGGTTAAAATCACAGGAACCACAGAAGAAAGTACGTGTCGCAGAAACACCAGCACAGAGCAGGCCCACGTACAGACCATTGGACCCCAAACAGCTGGTGGACATCTTTCTGCCAACATGGTTTAAATCACAGGAACCACAGAAGAAAGAACATGTCGCAGAGACACCAGCACAGAGCAGGGCCAAGGTCACACATTCGGAGGACAGTGAGATGGACAGCCTCTTTGCAAGGATCAATGCAGACATGTGGTACTACCATGACCGTGAGGACTACCGGAATAGCTGGTACTACCAGGTCTGCCAGGCCGAGCGAACAAGTGTGCAGACCACCGATGAACTTGTCTCAGAGACACCAGCACAGAGCAGGCCCACGTACAGACCATTGGACCCCAAACAGCTGGTGGACATCTTTCTGCCAACGTGGTTTAAATCAAAGGAACCACAGAAGAAAGTACGTGTCGCAGAGACGCCAGCACAGAGCAGGCCCACGTACAGACCGTTGGACCCCAAACAGCTGGTAGACATCTTTTTGCCAACGTGGTTTAAATCACAGGAACCACAGAAGAAAGAATGTGTCGCAGAGACACCAGCACAGAGCAGGCCCACGTACAGACCGTTGGACCCCAAACAGCTGGTGGACATCTTTCTGCCATCGTGGTTTAAATCAAAGGAACCACAGAAGAAAGAACGTGTCGCAGAGACGCCAGCACAGAGCAGGGCCAAGGTCACACATTCGGAGGACAGTGAGATGGACAGCCTCTTTGCAAGGATCAATGCAGACATGTGGTACTACCATGACCGTGAGGACTACCGGAATAGCTGGTACTACCAGGTCTGCCAGGCCGAGCGAAAAAGTGTGCAGACCACCGATGGACTTGTCTCAGAGACACCAGCACAGAGCAGGGCCACGTACAGACCGTTGGACCCCAAACAGCTGGTGGACATCTTTCTGCCAACGTGGTTTAAATCACAGGAACCACAGAAGAAAAAATGTTTCGCAGAGACACCAGCACAGAGCAGGCCCACGTACAGACCGTTGGACCCCAAACAGCTGGTGGACATCTTTTTGCCAACGTGGTTTAAATCACAGGAACCACAGAAGAAAGAACGTGTCGCAGAGACACCAGCACAGAGCAGGCCCACGTACAGACCGTTGGACCCCAAACAGCTGGTGGACATCTTTCTGCCAACGTGGTTAAAATCACAGGAACCACAGAAGAAAGAATGTTTCGCAGAGACACCAGCACAGAGCAGGCCCACGTACAGACCGTTGGACCCCAAACAGCTGGTGGACATCTTTTTGCCAACGTGGTTTAAATCACAGGAACCACAGAAGAAAGAACGTGTCGCAGAGACACCAGCACAGAGCAGGGCCAAGGTCACACATTCGGAGGACAGTGAGATGGACAGCCTCTTTGCAAGGATCAATGCAGACATCTGGTACTACCATGACCGTGAGGACTACCGGAAAAGCTGGTACTACCAGGTCTGCCAGGCTGAGCGACAAAGTGCGTAGACTACCAGGACCGATCCAGCCTGGGCAACCCGAAGAGTAGGGATAGTTGTGGAAAGGAGCTTTTACCATTTTTATGCATGTTTTATCCTGTTTCCTGTAATTTGATTATTTTGTGCTTTATAAATATACTTGACTTGACTTGATCTTGTTTACTTGACCTTATTTTATCTTATGAGCGCTATATGTGTGTGTGTGTGTAATCTACTGTGGCGGCAAGCCTGGTTGTAAAGTCTGACAGCAGCAGGGAGGAAGGACCTGTGGAAGCGCTCCTTCACACAGCGTGGATGGAGCAGCCTGTCACTAAAGGAGCTGCTCAGTGCTGTGCATGGGGTGGGTGGTGACAGCTTTGCCAGCATCCTCTGATCTCCCACCTCCTCCACAGGATCAAGGAGGTGGAGTCTGCTCTGGCCCTTCTTGTAAAGTGCAGCTGTGTTGTCGGTCCAGTCCAGTTTCTTGTTCAGATGAGGTCATCACAGACACACAGAGCGATCATCTACATCCTCATCATCTGCTCTAAAGCTGCAACAACGATCAATGAACGGAAGTTTGAACCTTTTCAGGACGTTGTCCACTGTTTGTCCATCAAATGTCAGAATGCACTGATTGATTAATCATGGGCAATCAATCAATAATGAAACAATCATCAGCTCTAGAAAACTGCAGCATTAAGGTTTACATTTGAACACAGACTGCACATGGCGTCTATTGACTTTGTTTAAAATCATGCCAAATGTCCTGTCATACTGGGCCTCGGCCACCAGGGGGCTGCTCGTGTGACCTGCAGGCGGTCCTTTCAAATCCTGTTTTTGGTGTCGCTCTTCCTCCTGCTGTAAACCCCCCCTCCGCCTGGTGGTTCAGTCTCAGAGGCCTCCGTCCTGTGCACTGAAACCACTGCGGTGTTTTCCCTCTAACTGAAAGTGAGAGTCCGGACTTTCCTGTCAACAGAAAAACACCCCCACAGCTGATTTAAAGGTGAACAGGAGCACCATGGTAACCATGTAATACCACACCGAACCAGCAGGCGGTGCAGTGAGTCAGCACAGGCTCTACTCCGCCCTCAGTCCAATCAGAGCGGAGGATTGAGAGTCAGCAGGGCTGCTGTGTGTATAGAAGCCTCCATCAGCAGCCTGCATGCTGATCTGCTGGATGAACTTCCTCCAGTGTGAACGGGGCCTCATCAGTTTCTCCCTGCTCGCAGTCATTGTGCTACTTCCTGTGTTTGTGCTTCCAGCCGGCTGAGCAGACAGTATCTCTCCTTACAGCATTTGTTGTGTTGGATAAACTCTAAATTATTCTATTACAAAAAAACAGTCCAAAGTAAATGAGCATGTGTCTCATTCAGCAGGTGTGAGCAAAGAAGAAGAGCTGGATGAAAAGCTTCAAGGCTGATCTGTGGGGGATGAGACCCCAAAAAGATTTAAAAAGGACTTCTAATCAGAACTCTCAGACCTCTGCGGCACACTGCTGAAATGAGCCCGAAATCAAGAACAAAGTGGAACACATCACATGGCTGACAGCAAAGTCGTTCTGTTTTAGTGCTGTGATCTGTGTGGGACTTAAAGTCAAACTGCAGATTCATTAACAACAAACAACAAATAAATATCACAGCACGGCGGTGCAGCAGATTCATAAAGACTCTTATCTTTACAGGCTCCATGCCTTCGGTGCTGCTGGACATGACGCCTCAGTGTGAGTTGGGTGCAGGCTAGGTTAGGCTAACAGTTTCTCCCTGCTCCCAGTCTGTGTGCACACTATCCCTGAATCCAGGCCAAGCTAAGCTAATAGCAACCTCTGTGTGCATGCAGTGCAGAAACGCTAACGCTGCTACGCCTCTGCATGGAGGCTTAGGTTGTGTTAGCTGGGATGGTGTTGTGTGGAGATTAGAGGAACGCAGCTGCTGCCCTGTTTGTCTGCAGCAGCTGATTGCTGAAAGATAAAAAACTACAAAAGTGCATCTGAGTCGCCTAAGGGTGCTCAGCACACTGCAAAAACAGCTCTACTAGAAAAAAGGAAAATATTCTTATAGTCAATCAAATTATCTTGTATCAAGCAAATGAATCTGCCAATGGGGTAAGCTTTTTTTCTTGACAAGAATTCTTAAAATAGGCCCAAAATTCTTGGCTCTGTAAGACTAAAATGAGACTTAAAACAAGACAGAAAATCTTCAATTAATCCATTTTGTTCTAAAACAAGAAATGAAAAACCACTAATTTAAGATTAAGTAACTTAAAATTAGAATTTAAGTCTATCTACTAAATTAACTTTAGGAAATGACACCTTAATCTGAGATGGATAATAAGCATGAAGGTAGTTAAAATAAGACATCATTTCTTAAAACAGTATAACAAATATAAGTGAAGTTGTCTTAAATCAAGCCACCAAAAGTTTTTCATTCAATATTGTGTATTTAATTCAAAACAGGACCACTTTCACATTCCAAAAAACATCAACAACAAATGTGAGGAATGTGATGAACTTTTCTTTAAAAAATCAAATACAAGCTTCTACAAACAAAGGGGCTCACTCGCTCAGGGAATGACTTCCACTCACCAATCGCTTCTTTGTAGTGGGGGTCAAATCCTGCTCGTGGATTGAATGGTGAAGTACCTCTGTTTGCAGTACTGACAGGAGTGTAGAAATGGTAGGTCATGTGCAGGGCATAGTAATATGCCATGAGGTAGAGAAGTCTGTCCATGGTGAAGGTGCTCAGTGGAGTGTTTCCAACGGCGATCATGCAGTTGTCCTCAGAAACGAGCGGAACAGGAGAAGACAGGCCCTGCTGCCGCACGAACCCATCAGGATCCTCAGAAGTCTGGATGACACAAATAAATGAAGATTAGAAAAGTAACATAAACTTTGACCTGGATGAGGACATTAGTGAAATTCTATGGTCACAATAAATCCCCTGCAAATGCTGAATGCAGCACAGCTAGAGCCAATGAAGTCAGTACTACATTAAGCACACTGTAGGAAACACTTCCCCTTCCCCTGGAACCATGGAAATGATCAAAGTTTTATCTCAAAGTAACTAAACTAAATATAAAATGTATGAAAAACAGGAATATATTATGAACAATCTTACCGAAAGGACATGGAAAAGAGCCTCGCTGCTTGAGCCCAGTTTCTTTGGTGGCATAGTGCTGGACGGACAGAGCAGTGGCAGGGCTCTGAAGACAGCTGTGATATGCTCCACTGGTTGAATGGAAAAGGCACAATACAACGTGGTACTATAAGTAACTCTAACATAAATAATTGAGACATTATTATGTAAAAAGAACTAAATGTGTCATGACTTCACCTCCATTCAAAGTTTTTGGAGGCTTCATGGCCTTCTTCATCACACCATAAAACTGGACCTTTGAGTAGAAGCTTTTCCATCTGTTCTGCATCTAAGTGGGACCAACATTACTTACGTGATCCAGTTCCCTGAAACAAGGGTAAGCCTCTAGAATCTTTGTTGCTCTGTCTTGCTCCTGTAAGACGTCAGAGGTGATGAAGGGTCTTCGAGACTCGAATTCAAGGTTCAGCAATTGAGTTACCGCAGCTTTGTTTGGCTTTTTGGACTTGTACATTTCTTGGAGGGTCTTGTAGTGTCTTGCTTGGATTTTCTGGCTGTCCATGACATCAGCTGAACAAGCTGAAGACATTACAGGGACATTATGATGGAAAGATTTTAGTGGTGAACAGTAGAAAATGTCAAATGTAACCATTTTTCTCCAAAATGAAACCCTTACATCAAGAAATGCATGGTTATATGTTGTTATAGCTATGATATTAAAAAATGTAGCATTATAATAGGAGTTAATGGGACCTGTAGGAGCCATGAAGTTAACATGCAATTGCCTTTGTTTGTCGCTAGATGGCAGGTTAGGGTTGGTGGGTAAGGCTTAAATGAACACAGGTGATTCAGGTGAGCAGATCAGACAGGTATGGGAGCTGGGAGGTCGTACAGTTTTTACCGCCGACACGTTTTTTCTGTTTTGTAATCATGATCAAATACTTTGTTAACAATAAACGGGAACCTCAACCAAAGAGTACGATGCATCAAATGATTCATTTTGGAAATAACAGCACGTAGGAAAACAACATCCCCTGCACCCAACCGAGTGGCTGAAGGCTGGTAAAATCAGCACTACACAAGTAAAAACCTGATCTCATCGGGAGGTTGGAAAAAGGACGCGCAGAAATGCCGACTGGAGCGGTTGATCGAGTGGCAGCTTGTCTTATGGAGAACGGTAAATCATGCTCTTTAATTGAAAAGAAAAATGATTATGGACATTGAAAGAAGATAAAGGAGGCCCGGTTGGTGCATACACTAGGAGCAGATAAAGGGATTGTGTGTTTGGATCTTGTGCGCTGCCGCAGTGAGAAACTACAATGACTACGGTGTGCTGCATTCAAGTCCAATGATGAGGCTCGGACTTTTCAACGAGTTCATGGAAATTGAATGGAGTGGATGATCGTTCGCTGTGATGGTTGTATGGACAAAAACAAGCTGATATGAAATGTTTCTGTTTGAATTGGCACTCGTGATTCATTGACAATGGAGGATCAGCAACATGTTGTGGAACCTGAACGTGCCGAGGTGCAATGTGATGTTGTGGAGAAAAGATCAAGAAAGCCTACTTTTAAAGGAATCACCATAGTAGTTGAAAGGCTTCAAAGGGAAAGAAGTGCCTATTTTAAACAAGCAAACAAGTTAAAAGTACAAATCACCTCTCTTTTGGATTCTCAGGAAAATGTCCCCATTGTTTGGAAAAACTTCAAAAGTTTTGGACAAATGTGTCAGCGTGCCTCTGAACTTCATAACACATTGCTCTCTGAGTTTCCCTCATCTCCAGAGGAGGAGAAAAAGCAGAAGGCATGGTTTAAGTCAAAAAAGGATGACAATGATGCATTTATGGAAAAGATCACAATGTGGTTAAAGGACAATGGAGCTTCATGCGATGATGATGAAGAAACTGTGAATAAAAGTGCAAATATTGATGAAGATGAAGATGCAATGGGTGATGGGAATGTATTGATTGATGAAAATGATGATGATGGCAAAAGTGCAAGTAATGAGAGTCAAGTTGAAATGAATCCTGGTGACAGTGTGTCAAATGTATCAAGCAAAAAATCGAGCAAGCAAAGTCATTCTAGCAGATCATCTGTGTCTAGGACGTCATCGGCGTGCTTGAGGTTGAAATCAGAAAAAGCAGCTTTAATGGAGAAAGCCGCTGCTCTGCAAAGGAGGCATGAACTGGAGGAACAAGAAGTGGAGAAAAGCCTCCATCAGATGGAATGGACAGAGTTTCAAGATCTAGCAGCATGTTGATATGTGATCCTGCTTCATCTACACACGCTCTGATCATATAACAGCTGATTAGTCCCACTGAAGGAGACAAACTGTCTGGAAGCTCTGCACTGTCACTTAAAATAAAATGTAGAATAATGTAATAAAAGGTAATTATTTTTGACTTCCGGTTGAGTAACCATGATGTAGGCAGCACAAACGCAGGGCTCCTCGGTCTACGAGAACAACGCCGTATTTTTTTAAGTAATAACGACAAAAAGTGAAGAGGCGTTTACAATATGCCCAGGAAAAGCAGGAAGATCAGTCTCCTCCCTCAGCTCAGCTCATCCATCATCAGGGTCATGGCGGCTGCTGTGAGCAGCACTCATCTGTTTTGACTGGTTTTTGTTTGATTTTTTCTTCCTTGTTATTATAGTTTATATGTATAAACTATACACGTATGCACAAAACGTACTTTACTTGTTCTGACACTACAATCGATGTTATCTCACTGTTTTGTTATCATTTCTATAGCTGAGTTTACATATATTCTTTGTCATATCACCATGCTGTAGTGGTGCACCATCTACACCATCTAGAATGCTACACACTCACACCAGTGTAGTGTAGGGCCGGTAGTGCACCATGCTGTAGTCCAGGAGTCCACTTCCTCTGTAAGAAACCTTTCTGATTATAAATATGCTGTTCAAACAGGAAGATATAAGGTGAGGACGTGCATTTAAGAATCCTCTGAATATGTGGATGTATTTCCTCAGGGTTTAGTTAAGCTATTTTTAATGAAACCCTTCAGTGATGGAGTTGCTGCAGCTCTGTGATGTCATCCGTGACGACACGTTACCGGAGCTGGGAGTCCGACTGGAAGATCATGAAGGTAACGGCCTTCAGCTCAGACACAGAACCCTGCTGGCTGCTGAGGAGGGCAGCAGAAAGCAGGCAGAGGGAGACAGGTGAACTGACAGGCTGACTACGTTGCAGGCCTGCCCACGGTGGTGAAGCTGGTGGACAAGCAGACATTACTGAAGGAGAGAGAGGAGAAGAAAAAGGTAAGAGACAGCATGGGTCCGTACTTTAGATCGGAGGTAATTCCTCCCAGTTAGGTGACACTTAATAATGAGAACATGAGGTTTAGGGTGGTGAGATGCTGCTCATCCCACTTCTCCCAGTCTCCAGCCTGCAGCTGTGATCAGACACATGAGCTGAGCTGTTTCTTCACAGATGGAGGAGGAGAAGAGGAGGAACAAGGAGGAGGCTGCCAGGAGGAAACAGGAGCAGGAGGTCCGTGTGTTCCAGAAGCTTTGACCTCCTCGGTTTGTGAGCAGGATTCTCATGTGTTCTCAAAAAATAATGCCTCAGCCACCTAACTTTTGTTTTGTGGAAAACAACTCACTTTTTGTGTTTTCTTCATAAAAAATTACTATTGCATCAAGTAATCAAACTGGCATTTAAAGGGTTAAATTCCTCAAAATGATTTAATGTTTGGTAGTTTTGAGCAGGGCTGAAGTTGTTTAACATATTTATGCAGAAGAAAGCAGAAAAAAACATTAATCTGTTAAGTTTTTATAGCGTTTTTTTGTAAGTGGACATTTTTGAGTCCCCAATGACGCCCGAGGGTTAAGTAAATAAACTAAAGTAAGGCTAAATTGACATGGAATAACAGACATGCAATGAACAGAACATAAAATGAATGGTGGATGTAATGGCAAACATAGACCCTTATATGAACGAGTGGAACAGTGTAATAATGTAATAATGTAACAGGTACCACATGGATCGGTGAGGTGGTACTCGTGTGCAAGTGGTGCAAGATGTACATCCTCTGCTGGGCCTTTTTGATGAGGGAGCTGATGGTGAGCTCCCACTTGAGGTCCTGGGTGATGGTGGTACCCAGGAAGCGGAAAGAGTCCACTGTGGAGATGGGGGTGTCTGTCAGGGTGAGGGGGGGTGATGGAGCTGGCACTTTCCGAAAGTCTACTGTCATCTCCACTGTCTTCTGGGCATTCAGCTCCAGGTTGTTGTCAGCAAACCAGGACACCAGACGGTCCACCTCCCTCCTGTCCAGACTCATCCCCGTCTGAGATGAGTCCAATGAGGGTGGTGTCGTCAGCAAACTTAATCAGCTTGACAGACTGGTGGCTGGAGGTGCAGCAGGTGGTGTACAGGGAGAAGAGCAGAGGGGAAAGTACACAGCCTTGGGGGATACCGGTGCTGATGGTCCTTGTGTCCGAGACATTCATCCCCAGCCTCACATGCTGTCTCCTGTCTGTCAGGAAGTCAGTGATCCACCGGCAGATGGAGTCTGGAACATGCAGCAGGGACAGCTTGTCTTGGAGGAGAGCTGGGCGGATTGTGTTGAAAGCAGAGCTGAAGTCCACAAACAGGATCCTAGCATTGGTTCCCGGGGAGTCCAGATGCTGCAGGATGTAGTGAAGGGTCAGGTTGACAGCATCGTCCACAGATCTGTTAGCTCTGTAGGCGAACTGCAGGGGGTCCAGGAGGGGTAAAATAAAAATGAATAACTACAGAAAGTCTCCGCAGCGTTTTAATAGGTCACTGTCATTCATAGTTTGGAGAAGGTTTCTCTCCATTTAAGGAACTCGTTAATATAACTAATTATAATAAATACACAAAGCTGGAGTGGGTAGTTTTATCACTGCTCTAAGCTCACCTCTCTTTGTGCCCCCCTTCCTCCGACTGTGGCTCTTTGGTGCGGAGGCACATTCTAGCAGGGATGGCACCGTGCTCTCATCTTCTGACCCCTGTGCATGTGGAACACTGGCGCCTGCATGCAGCAAAGGTTTACTGAAGCAGCATATGTGATAGCAAGCAATTCACAATAATCAAAGATTTGTTTTAATATATGGCATGTGTGTCTTTTAAAGATGATTGAAAAACAACAATGTGGAAGTACCTTCTTGCAGCGATGTCATGTTGTCCTCAGCTTCCAACTCATGATCCTCACTGGCATCTGGGTGCATAAAACAGTCATTACAAATACATTTGGAGTGCCACAGGAATGAGTATTCAGACTTGCTATGTAGAAAGGAATAAAATATTCTATTAAAGCACATAACCAAATATTATACTATACTTAAATGTGTCTAGAACAGTCGACACAGTTTTTGTAGCACAATGTGCAGTCCATGGTAACTTTCTCCATTTTGCCATTATGGCTTCCTGTAGCGTGCTAAATAAAAATTCTATGTGAACATAGGCTATAAGGGCTGCATGAACTGGTAGGATTACATTATAAAACCATGCAAATACTACTCAGACCTTTCTATTCAAAAAAGATGCTTGGCAACGTGTAATAAGTAGTACTTCTTGCAATCAGTAGGCCAAGCAAAATCCACAGGCAGTCCAGTATTTAGATCAAATGAATAATTCACAGCCAGTTAAAAAACCTCACCCATATCTTCTGCGTCCTCTTGTGAACACCTCTCCATGTCAGCAGTCTCTAAAATGGTAATTGATAGAGATCAATCAAGAGTACACAAACATCCAACTCTGAAATATTGACCCTAGATAGCAGTTAAATGGACAACATCAAAACATTCACGTATCAAAATATAGTACAGTAGGTATACTGTTTACATCAAGGTGAATTTCATCCAGACTCTTTCCTTTGTATTCTCCCAGGCGTCCCTGTTCCATTGCAAGAAGAACTTTGCTTATTTTTGCTAGTTGGAGGGTGCCCTCTGGAAGCCAGTAGTGTGTTCTGTGGACTTCGATGTTATGCCCAAGAAAGTCAGCTAACTGGTCAAGTTCTGTTGTCTTGAGATTCAGAACAGTGGATAGGGTGGCAATGTGTTTCCTGAGCTTTGTTGAGGTTAGTGCTTTTGGATTCTTTATGCCATTACATTCATTCACCAACTGTCTTATGCAGTCAGAACCCCTGAGATAATGGACAGACTGTGGCAAAGCAAATAATCTGTTTTCATCCAGCACTCCACATTCTTCTCGCTTCTCAGTCAGAGCATCTAGTGATTCTCTCATGAGAGGAGTGAGGAGAACAGGAACTTTCCTTCCTCTTTTTCCCACAATGGTTATCCGAACAAAATGTTTGCAAAGCTTCTGCTCAAGAGCTGTAAGGGCCAAGTTCACATCATCATGCGTTTCTGACATGTCCTTTGACAAGTACACAGACAGAGGCGTTCTGGATAGCTCACCCGCTCTCCGGCGATTGAAGAGGATAACTTGTGCTAGGGTCACTTTAGCAAGGTCTTTCCAGTTTGAGGGTGAAGGCTCTTCGGTGAGGGTATTCAAGTGTTGCTGCTGTTTCTCTGATAAAAAGCAATGGAGATTCTGGACATCCTGAGTGAATGGGAGGAGTTGAGGAGAATTCCACTTGGTTTGGTCAAGTTGAGTTAGTGCTTGACTTGCAATGTCAAATTTCCAACTTTCTTGGTATAGCTGTGCAAATTCATCAGCATCTTGGACAGCTTGTTTATCTTTTGTCTTCAATCCTTCCGACTTTATAAACATGGCCAAAGAACACAAGCTGTGTCCAACTTTGCGAGCAAGAGATGGACGGTGAAATTTGCCAGTTTTATCATTGAACCCAGCCAGGGATCGTGCAGCAGAGACAACATGACTGTACTGTTCAGGTTTTATGAGGTCTTTGACAGTCTTCACAGGTGCAACCTTTTTTGCTTCCAGTAGCAGTCTGCCAAGTTCTCTCAACTTTTGTCGAATATGCTGGTGTTGGCTAGTTACCCTCTCATTCTTGGTAAAGAGTCTGCACCCATACTCCAGAATGCATGGGTCTTCCTTTATTGCAACTGCAATATTGTCTTGATTCATGTCACTTAAGAACTTCCACTATGCTTCACCAAGTCCAAGTGGAGCAGGTTCAGTAAAAGCACACAATGCCTGGACTCTAGTTTTACCTTGTGATGATTTACCCTTAGGCTTGAATTTGCAGACCTGAAAATGTCGCCACATCACTCTTTTTGTGAACAATCCATAGCAGTACACACAATGTGTAAATTCTTGTCCTTTCATCTTTTCTTTGGTTGTTTCCATGGGATCATTTTTCCTCTGTGGGATTCCAAAACTTCAATGTTATGCTCAAAGTTGCCTTTATTTCGGATATAATCTAATTGGAGTCGCCTTTCTTTTGAGTTTTTTGGCAAACTTAAAGCTTTGACAACTTACGAATTAAATGTCTTGACATTTTTGAACCTGTTGTCCACAGTAGAAGCAGTGATGTTTCTTGTTATAACTTCTGGAACCATCTTCTTTTTTCAAAGCTGGATTAACGTACACGGATGGCTCTTCTACCATTTCATCTTCATTAGCATGTGCTGTGACAATAGGAAATCTTTGTGTGGAATCAGGTTCTGTTTCAAATCTTCCGTACTGCCTAGACTCACACTGGGGCTGACTGGAGGACTTTGTTCTCATCCGACTTGTAGAATCAACTTTGTCCTTTTTCTTATTTTCCATGGACAACTCCATGCTGCTGTCACTGTCTGTGCTTTCCTCCCTGAAATGTGGAATATACTCCTCTTCACTACCTCCGCTTGTATTGTCTGATTCTACAAGAGACTTTTGAAAAAAGAAAACTCAAGTTAATAACTGAGCCTCCACTTAGTTTGTCATGTATGACAACCTATCTACATTTCAGTTATATGCTGCAATATCAGAATTTCTTAAAACCCTAAAAGGAATCAATCAGAACAGTACAGTAAAGTCAATATAGATCCTAACATGTATCATTCACAAAATACCATGCCTATGCTTTTTACAAACTACAGAACAAATATAAAGATTGTAAAAGCATGTGTGTTCTGTTGGTCCGCTTTAATTATAAAATGAAGGGGGAAAGAAAAGGCCTACCGGGTGCCAACAACTTCTCTTTGGCCTTTGTGAAGCAATTTCAGAGTTTGATGTGGAAGGGTGAGCATCGTCATCATCACTTGAATCATAGAGAGCATCGGAGCATGGCATTTCATCCATCTGCAAAACAGTTGTCAAGATATTTTTAATCATTTCATTCTTAATGTAATAAAAAATATTACATTGGGAAAAGTGAGAAATGGCCATTAACACATACCAGAATACTTTTGTCCTAAGCTTTGGAACAGCTTCATTGTATGAGTGCAGACTGAATCTATCTTTATTGAATCATCATCAGTTTCAAGCACAACACTCTTATCTGAGTCAGACACAGATTTAGCAACATCTGACACTGCATCTTTCTGCAAAACAGACACATGCAGATGTGGTTCATGACTTTCCTTACATCAAGGAAATCCATAGGTTTTTGAAATTCTTCTCTAGTCAATATTATGTATTTAATGTATCTGAGGCTTACCAAAATGTCTGTCATTCTTTTGTTTTGAACAACTTCATTACAGTGTGAAGTCAAAGGGTGGTCTGTGCCACAGCCTTCATCTGTATCCTCACTATCAGAGTACTCCACAAGTGAAAACTTGGAAACCATAACCTAAATATGAATAAAAAAAGAATATACCTTAAAAATGAACGTAGAAAAAGGTAAGTGATAAGACAACTGTTCTCCAAACAGCTAATTAATGCATGGTCTATGGCTCGTGTGGAAGCAACTCTTCATATCACGTTTGCCTTACAATTAATCTGGTAACATGCCTTTTACAAGAGTTATGAGCAAGTCCCTTAACAGTATCAGAGATGCAATGGATCACATACTAAATACCCTGTAGATATTAGATGTGATAGTTGGGAGTTGAGCTTAACATAATCTGAGATTTGACACTACCATGCATTTAGGAGTAAAAATACTTGGACTATCGTAAAAAAGAGCTCCATAAGGAAAATCAAAAGTACAAGTTCTTGGTGTAAAGTGGCCCTACAAAGCTAGAAAGATCAAAATTGTGTGTGACGTGAGAGAGGCCCCACAAGTTGAGAACATCCCAAATCATGAAGAGGTCAGGAGGACCCCACATGGGCCAAAATAGAAACACAGTGTGTGAGCCTGCGATGTCTCGGAGCAAATATAAGACATTGCAATGGACTACAGTATAAACACAGCATTAGACATACAACAGACTGGGAAGTGGTGAATTATGCTTATTATAATTTACAGTTTGACACTGTCAGGTTTTTCAGTACTGATGTAAAATAACTTCTAATTACATCCATACGGGAGAAACATGGAAAACAAGGAGTGTGTGATGTTGTGATGCTGATGTGAAAATCACTTTGCACCCAGGGGCCCCATAAGGGCCAAAATAGAAACACAGAGTGTGTGAGTCTGAGACGTTTACCAGGAAAAGCAATACAAACACCTTCCCATCTAAACAAAGATACCAGACAGTACACAGCCACAGCCATAAAAGAAAGAATCTGCATTACCTGTGTGCTGACATCATCTTTGTGTGAATCTCCATGTGAAGTGTGATCTGTGGAGGACATCCCCAGATCAGCTGCCCCAGCAGGAGCCTGCTTGTTGGTCACCTGAAGCAGGGCTCTAGACTAACTTTTTGCACTGGTTGCACCGGTGCGCCTAACCTTTTTTTCTTGGGTGCACCGGCACAAAAGTTAGGTGCACCGCATCACACATCACACAGCAGTTTGTTTTTTAAATGCTGTCCATATATGTTATGGATCAGGCCTTAACTTGACACCTATCCTAACGCAGAAGTTCTTTTCATCTTCTCTCATCATCTGCAGCTACATCTACTGTTTACCTGACAGCCTCGCAGGGCTGTAGCCAAAGTTTTAGAAATACTGAGGTCCAAAAATTGATCTCTAGGAAATATGAACGGGCTTAATAATAACATATCATCCTAAACTGACTTTGGACCTTGTTTAATGAACACAGGTAACTAAAAATAAACAAATACATGTACCGATAGTACTCATTCAAATTATGGACAAACTATCCAACAAGTCTGCCTGTCAGAAATCCATGATGAAGATTCAAAGTTACAGCACTCTTCATTTCCCTGTTGCTTTCTCTCTGTATTTTCTGGCTGTCACTCCTCACTTATCTATCTGGCAATGGGAATTAAAAATTATTTAAATTATATACACCTTTATTTATTTAATAGCTGTGATTGAGATTCACGTTTCTAATGCAGCTACAGTACTTCTTCTCTCATCTTCCTCACCTCTTCCTCTCTTCCTCTCTGCCTCTGTCTCCTCTCTTTCTAAAGCTGAGCTCCAGCTGACAGACTCTTCATTCTGTCTGTTACAGTTTAGCTGTATGCAGACATCATACTGGCAGACAATGCTCCACTATAGCAGGATAATAACAATACTTTTTAATGGGCGTTCGTCATGTAACCATGTTCTATAACTCCTTAAAAACCAGCTGACTGCTGTCATTCAGAGTGACTCAGCCTTCATGGATGAACCTCACAGGTCAGATAACACTGTCCTCAGACCTGCTGTTCAGTCTGTTATGATGCTACGAGCACATCACGCCCCCTCCCTGAACATGACCGGCTCGTTATCATCACTCATTCAGGTCAACAGCAAATTATCAAAACCCGCATAGTAGCAACAAATCCTGCTCCTCCGCTGCATGTTCACTTAAACTGCGGCTTCTGCCGCGAAACGTCTTTAATACCCGTCTGTCTGTGTGCGCACTGCGCGCTGCAGTCAGAGGGCCGTATGAGTTCTGCACACACGTTTTAAAAAGTCCGGGCCGAAACGGACTTTGTTCTCGTCACCTTGGAACACGAACAGATCTCTCTGTTCTCGTGCTGCATGGAACAAGCTTTATCACACAGCATCCGCTCTGCGCAGCATATGTCCGCGTTCTTCTTCTGAATTTTCGGTCTCTGCTGACCGCAGCAGACACGTTTCAAAGATACACACACGGAGGTCCCTCCCTTCACCGTCTCTGATTGGTTCAGACCACGATATGAGCCCAATGTGTGTCTGTTGTTGGAGACTTTTGAGAGTCGCGGAGAATGTATCTCCCTCTTACAGCTGGTCGTACTGGTGCGACCTCTGATATTTTTTGGTTGCACCTTTGAGAAATTAGGTCGCATGTGCGCCCAAAATGGTCGCACTCTAGAGCCCTGTGAAGTCAGATTAAAGATTAGCAGTGATAGTTAGCTCATGTGAAAGTTTTTTCAGCATATATAAGACAATGCAACTCACTACAGTATAAATACCCCTTTAAACACCACACAGATAGATGTTTAATCTAACTCACCTTTTCACGCCAAGGCCACTTGGAATCACCAGAGTTGAAATCAGTTTCAGTTCCAATTTCTATGCCTGAACAGCAAAGAGGCACAAATGTGGCCTGTCCTTTACTATTATCTTTTTTATTACACAGTTTGGTGATTGTGGTTGTCATTCACTAATCTTCCCAGGGATCCATCTTCTTTGGATGCATCAATACTAAAAGCCAGAGAAATAAAGTGAACCTTTGAAATCATGTAATACTGAATCATCAAATGTACACACTTACAATGTAAAAACATTAAATAGCACATAACACAGAGGTCAACTTAAACTGTAGGATAACACTACACAGATAAATCTCTTCTCATGTCTCAACATGTCAAACACTGCTTCATTTGTTCATCCATCAGTTATTTAAAATAGTTGACTCATGAGTTAATAAGAATTGCTGAATCTCTACACAACACGTGATTTGCTTACCACCAGCGGTGATTCTGCCATTCAAAATTCATACAGAAATGTACTCTCTTTCTCTGAGTAGTGTCTTGACTGGCATTCTTCCACTGATATGAGTTCACCCCTGTACTCCAGTACAAAAGCCCCTGGTTCAATGGTCTGGCTGCAAACACTCCTCTTCCTATAGAGGCATTATTAATAGAAATACTGAGCCAACACTTAATTATAGACCATATAATCATACTAAAATAACAACTCCATACCTTTATTACTGTCATAAATGTTTGTATGCAACCTGACTTGTCACTGGAAAGACTGAATGTACAACCTTTGCTTCTCAGCAGGCGAATCCTTTCCTTCCTTTTGATCATTATGGCTCATATCATTACATAGATAACCATAGTACCAATGAAAACAGCTATGCCCTCTCTGAGACAGAGGTTATATTGATATTAAACCAATTTAATTCACCTGAATGTATCTACAATATTATTAAAAGAGAAACATCAGATCCATACCAAAGGTACAAGGTAGTCAAATGATGCTTCTCCATCTGTAACACTGGACTGGTACCCACTGTCAGAACACTGATGTGGCACTAAGTGAGCCAGCAGGTTAAACACTGTTTACTCACATTTGTGCTCATACAAAGTCAGGAGTTCACAGCATGTGCACCAGAAAAACATCCCTAGCAAACTAAGTTACATACATCAATAAATGCTATTCATAGACTCATATTACAGACTGCTTTGATTGAACTGTTCCTGATTAATGTGCTTTGCTGTGCATATATGGCAGTGCAGCAGTAGCTAGCGGAAGAAGCTAACGGAAGTAGCTAGCGACTTTTAGCCCACAGTAAAGGCTAGCGATTTGTAGCCGACAGTAAATGCATTGATAGATACCAGACAGTAGACGTTATTTGGAAGAAGTAGCTGACATACGAGCTATAAATCTATGTAATTGCACTTCAGCTGCAGGCGATGCAGTAGTATCTAGTGGAAGAAGCTAGCATGTGGAGCTAGCGAGTTTTAGCCGACAGCAGAAGCTACCAATTTGTAGTAAAAGTTACTGATAAGTACCTCACAACAGAAGTTAGTAGCGAGAAGTAGCTGATATATGAGTGCAGCTCAGCTGCAGGCAGAGTCCAGAGAAAGACGTAAAATCACAGAAAGAGTCAAATGAAGCAAACCTACCTGTCGCTGTTGACATTAACGTTGATATCACTCCGCTGGTACCAAGCGGAATAAGAAAATAGGCCCATGTCTCGAACTGGCAATGCCAGAAGTGAAGTAGCCTATCAAATGTCCTCCTTCGGTAGGCTGCGTGTCTCATTGGTTCAAATGACACACACTTCCGGAAGTGTGTGTGTGTGTGTGTGTTGATTTTGGACCCCACGAGGTTGCTGCATGGGCCCCTCACTGTTGGTGGGCTCCTTGGGAAGAGAACCCCAGAAGTAATATTTACAAGTACACACACACACACACACACACTGACACACACACACACGACACACACACACACACAGACACACACAGACACCACAGACAACACACACACACAACAATGACACACCACACAGACACACTGACACACACAACAGAACACGACCACACACAGACACACACACACACACCACCTAGAGGCTGTCTCGTACAGTGAGTCTGGATGGTAGCCTTATGTTACTCTAGCTCCATCACACTGAGTGTTTCCGCCTCTCTGCAGGTGGCGCTGTTCGTCATGGCGGTGTATCTGTACCGTGCATTTGGAGGAATGGCCCGCGCTCTGAAACGGACCATCTGCTGGCTGGCAGAGACCACGCCCCCACCGATGACCTGGGGGAGCCGAACTAACGCCTACAATGACCAGGATGGAGCTTACATAGACCCCCATCACCTGCCTTATCACCATGACAACTTAGCACCTTATAGCTCCAGATTTGTATCCATGCATCTATATTGTGCTCATACTGTGTACTGTACTCTGATTGGATTATAGTGACACTTATACTCTGTCTTAGCTGCATATACAGCTTTTTCTGAATGCTTAAACACTAACAATGATTCTTATAGCACAATTTCTAAAACTATTAATAGTTATAGCAAATCACTCACTGAGTTTACAAAACTAAAAACAAAAAAAACTGCTTTACACTCAGTTTGCACTTTTGTAACACACAATTTGCAATTGTATAAATATAATCCACTTCACAAGCATCTTTTTGCTGAACTGTAAACACAACTCACTGCTTTACACACAACTTCCAAATGATCAACACACTCCTAGTAAAACTACACACATGTATGGCTGGTGTTTACACTATGTTGCCAACTGTCTGGCTACACTGTCACATGTGAGAACTGTTTTACATCATTAGTTCACTTGCAATCAGCATGAGCTGTAAATAAGCCACAGGTAAGCTTCAGTGTGGAGAACAATGGAGGGAGAAGAAGACTGAGAAGAGTGAGAATTAGAGGAGGATGAGGACATGAGGAAGCAGGAGGAAGAGGAAGAGGAAGTAGTGTAAATACTAGCCATACATGTGTGTAGTTTTACTAGGAGTGTGTTGATCATTTGGAAGTTGTGTGTAAAGCAGTGAGTTGTTTTACAGTTCAGCAAAAAGATGCTGTGAAGTGGATTATATTTATACATTTGCAAATTGTGTGTTACAAAAGTGCAAACTGAGTGTAAAGCAGTTTTTTTGCTTTTAGTTTTGTAAACTCAAGTGAGTGATTTTGCTATAACTATTAATAGTTTTAAGAAATTGTGGCTAGAGTAATCATTGTTAGTGTTTAAGCATTCAGAAAAAACTGTAATACCATCAGTGTGTAGTTGGCACATTGTGTGCTTAGTAATATGAGGGTTGGTGTTAACTGTGTGGTACAAAAATACCATTTTTACAAAGGTTTGAAGAGTTAAGCAAGATGTATTACTCTTTGCAAGAGATCTGCAATGTTTTGCTGATTTGGTGTAAGGTTGTTTTATTTGTGTGTAGATTTTGCACAAATTTTTTATTTTTTGTCTGAGTGCTTCGGTTTGGACAAAAGCAGCAGTTGTTTAGAGGGTGTTTTTACATTGGAAACGCATTAGGAGGGGGACAGAGAGAGCTGCAGTTAGGGGCAGTTGGAGAAACATTCAGGTTGCCATGGATACAGGCAGGCAGGGCTGTACCTTTGATGACTCAGAGATCAAAGGCATACAAAGATATATAAAGGTCCACCTTTGTGCAATAAAGCTGTTGGTGGAGAGTTTCAAAGGAGAGGACAGCAGGAGATTTTGGAGGAGTTCGTGTAAACGACGGAAAATAATCTCAAACTGATTACTGGACTAAACTCGAGAAGAGACGGATCAGAGAGGAAGAAACGAAACAGCTGCAGAGGAGGATAACATCTTTTACACATTTCTTCATACAGGTCAGATTCGTGGTGAGTACCAACAGTAGTGAGTGATAAGTGCAACTTCATGGCGTTTATTCAAAGAGAGAGAAAGAGTGGTGTGTGTGTCTGCACTAGGGTTGGGCGGTATCCAAATTCTGACACCGTCAAACGGCCTCCACATTTTACCCCACTGTACGTGAATACTGTGCCGTGCACGGCAGGTGAAAGTGCATTATAAACTGCCTGAAACTTGACAAGCCATCTTTTTCAGTTAATATAGTTTTATTGAGGCCGTTTAAAAACGCATATAGCGAACAGACTTTTTTTAAATTCACTGCTGGCAGCACCACCGCGGTATTAACTGGTATGAGCCCGTCCCGATGTGTTTCTGTTTGTGTTTGTAATTTTACCATGTTAAGAGCCTTGTGCAGTATTATGGTAAAAAAAAAACACTTGTCCGGTAAAACTGAAACCTGCCGGTCACGTTTCCGCTGCAAGTTTTTCTAATGGAAACAATTCAAATTCTAAATGTGGGCTCAGACAGAACCAAACTTTTCAGAAACTAAACACCCATCTCAGCTGAGTTCTCTAAGGGACCCGGTCACAGGTGCGACTATAGCTCTGTCTCTCTCTGTCTCCCTCTCTCTCTCCCCCTCTCTCTGTCCTCTCTTCGTCTCTCTCTGTCTCTCTCCTCTCTCTCACTCATGTTCATAAACTTTATCAAAGGTCTCCCAAAGTAAAATATATTATACATTGACATTTGTAGGAGCAGATGCATTTGGCAGATGACCCTCGTTGAAGGGCTCTCTCATAGACTCCCATGTTAAAAATGACACTGCTTTAAAAAACTGCTTAATATGTGAAAAACTTGTTGACCCGGAATGTGCTCTGTGAGATGAACATGTTGATATTTGAATGGCTGATTTTTTAGAGGGTGTTTTTACATTGGAAATGCAGATTAGGCGGGGACAGAGAGAGCTGATACAGTTAAACATTCAGGTTGTCATGGATACAGGCAGGCAGGCAGGGCTGATCCCTACGGTGACAGGCTGACACACAAGAAGCATACAAAGCAGCCATGTTTGTAGTCTTTATCAGACTTTTAAGAATTGTATCTGTCATATTGATCGTCCTTCAGCTGTATACTACTTTTCCACATTCACATCCACAGCCTGAGCTTCTTATAATCTTATGGTTTTTGGCAAGCAATCAAAATAATAATTGTTCTTTTGTTCTTGTTTTTCACCCTCTTTCTTTCTTTCTTTCTTTCTTTCTTTCTTTACTGTCCAGGAAAAAGACAGTATGGTAAACCGACTGTCAGAGGACATGTCCTCCTTAGAAAATCAGCTGTCCAAGAGCATGGCCAAGTACAGTCCGTTGGACCCCGAACAGCTGGTGGACATCTTTCTGCCAATGTGGTTAAAATCACAGGAACCACAGAAGAAAGAACGTGTCGCAGAGACACCAACACAGAGCAGGGCCAAGGTCACACATTCGGAGGACAGTGAGATGGACAGCCTCTTTGCAAGGATCAATGCAGACATCTGGTACTACCATGACCGTGAGGACTACCGGAATAGCTGGTACTACCAGGTCTGCCAGGCTGAGCGAACAAGTGTGCAGACCACCGATGGACTTGTCTCAGAGACACCAGCACAGAGTAGGGCCAAGTACAGTCCGTTGGACCCCGAACAGCTGGTAGACATCTTTCTGCCAACGTGGTTAGAATCACCGGAACCACAGAAGAAAGAACATGTCACAGAGACACCAGCACAGAGCAGGCCCACGTACAGACCGTTGGACCCCAAACAGCTGGTGGACATCTTTCTGCCAACGTGGTTAAAATCACAGGAACCACAGAAGAAAGTACGTGTCGCAGAAACACCAGCACAGAGCAGGCCCACGTACAGACCATTGGACCCCAAACAGCTGGTGGACATCTTTCTGCCAACATGGTTTAAATCACAGGAACCACAGAAGAAAGAACATGTCGCAGAGACACCAGCACAGAGCAGGGCCAAGGTCACACATTCGGAGGACAGTGAGATGGACAGCCTCTTTGCAAGGATCAATGCAGACATGTGGTACTACCATGACCGTGAGGACTACCGGAATAGCTGGTACTACCAGGTCTGCCAGGCCGAGCGAACAAGTGTGCAGACCACCGATGGACTTGTCTCAGAGACACCAGCACAGAGCAGGCCCACGTACAGACCATTGGACCCCAAACAGCTGGTGGACATCTTTCTGCCAACGTGGTTTAAATCAAAGGAACCACAGAAGAAAGTACGTGTCGCAGAGACGCCAGCACAGAGCAGGCCCACGTACAGACCGTTGGACCCCAAACAGCTGGTAGACATCTTTCTTCCAACGTGGTTTAAATCACAGGAACCACAGAAGAAAGAATGTGTCGCAGAGACACCAGCACAGAGCAGGCCCACGTACAGACCGTTGGACCCCAAACAGCTGGTGGACATCTTTCTGCCATCGTGGTTTAAATCAAAGGAACCACAGAAGAAAGAACGTGTCGCAGAGACGCCAGCACAGAGCAGGGCCAAGGTCACACATTCGGAGGACAGTGAGATGGACAGCCTCTTTGCAAGGATCAATGCAGACATGTGGTACTACCATGACCGTGAGGACTACCGGAATAGCTGGTACTACCAGGTCTGCCAGGCCGAGCGAAAAAGTGTGCAGACCACCGATGGACTTGTCTCAGAGACACCAGCACAGAGCAGGGCCACGTACAGACCGTTGGACCCCAAACAGCTGGTGGACATCTTTCTGCCAACGTGGTTTAAATCACAGGAACCACAGAAGAAAGAATGTTTCGCAGAGACACCAGCACAGAGCAGGCCCACGTACAGACCGTTGGACCCCAAACAGCTGGTGGACATCTTTTTGCCAACGTGGTTTAAATCACAGGAACCACAGAAGAAAGACGTGTCGCAGAGACACCAGCACAGAGCAGGCCCACGTACAGACCGTTGGACCCCAAACAGCTGGTGGACATCTTTTTGCCAACGTGGTTAAAATCACAGGAACCACAGAAGAAAGAATGTTTCGCAGAGACACCAGCACAGAGCAGGCCCACGTACAGACCGTTGGACCCCAAACAGCTGGTGGACATCTTTTTGCCAACGTGGTTTAAATCACAGGAACCACAGAAGAAAGAACGTGTCGCAGAGACACCAGCACAGAGCAGGGCCAAGGTCACACATTCGGAGGACAGTGAGATGGACAGCCTCTTTGCAAGGATCAATGCAGACATCTGGTACTACCATGACCGTGAGGACTACCGGAAAAGCTGGTACTACCAGGTCTGCCAGGCTGAGCGACAAAGTGCGTAGACTACCAGGACCGATCCAGCCTGGGCAACCGGAAGAGTAGGGATAGTTGTGGAAAGGAGCTTTTACCATTTTTATGCATGTTTTATCCTGTTTCCTGTAATTTGATTATTTTGTGCTTTATAAATATACTTGACTTGACTTGATCTTGTTACTTGACCTTATTTTATCTTATGAGCGCTATATGTGTGTGTAATCTACTGTGGCGGCAAGCCTGGTTGTAAAGTCTGACAGCAGCAGGGAGGAAGGACCTGTGGAAGCGCTCCTTCACACAGCGTGGATGGAGCAGCCTGTCACTAAAGGAGCTGCTCACTGCTGTGCATGGGGTGGGTGGTGACAGCTTTGCCAGCATCCTCTGATCTCCCACCTCCTCCACAGGATCAAGGAGGTGGAGTCTGCTCTGGCCCTTCTTGTAAAGTGCAGCTGTGTTGTCGGTCCAGTCCAGTTTCTTGTTCAGATGAGGTCATCACAGACACACAGAGCGATCATCTACATCCTCATCATCTGCTATAAAGCTGCAACAACGATCAATGAACGGAAGTTTGAACCTTTTCAGGACGTTGTCCACTGTTTGTCCATCAAATGTCAGAATGCACTGATTGATTAATCATGGGCAATCAATCAATAATGAAACAATCATCAGCTCTAGAAAACTGCAGCATTAAGGTTTACATTTGAACACAGACTGCACATGGCGTCTATTGACTTTGTTTAAAATCATGCCAAATGTCCTGTCATACTGGGCCTCGGCCACCAGGGGCTGCTCGTGTGACCTGCAGGCGGTCCTTTCAAATCCTGTTTTTGGTGTCGCTCTTCCTCCTGCTGTAAACCCCCCCTCCGCCTGGTGGTTCAGTCTCAGAGGCCTCCGTCCTGTGCACTGAAACCACTGCGGTGTTTTCCCTCTAACTGAAAGTGAGAGTCCGGACTTTCCTGTCAACAGAAAAACACCCCCACAGCTGATTTAAAGGTGAACAGGAGCACCATGGTAACCATGTAATACCACACCGAACCAGCAGGCGGTGCAGTGAGTCAGCACAGGCTCTACTCCGCCCTCAGTCCAATCAGAGCGGAGGATTGAGAGTCAGCAGGGCTGCTGTGTGTATAGAAGCCTCCATCAGCAGCCTGCATGCTGATCTGCTGGATGAACTTCCTCCAGTGTGAACGGGGCCTCATCAGTTTCTCCCTGCTCGCAGTCATTGTGCTACTTCCTGTGTTTGTGCTTCCAGCCGGCTGAGCAGACAGTATCTCTCCTTACAGCGTTTGTTGTGTTGGATAAACTCTAAATTATTCTATTACAAAAAAACAGTCCAAAGTAAATGAGCATGTGTCTCATTCAGCAGGTGTGAGCAAAGAAGAAGAGCTGGATGAAAAGCTTCAAGGCTGATCTGTGGGGGATGAGACCCCAAAAAGATTTAAAAAGGACTTCTAATCAGAACTCTCAGACCTCTGCGGCACACTGCTGAAATGAGCCCGAAATCAAGAACAAAGTGGAACACATCACATGGCTGACAGCAAAGTCGTTCTGTTTTAGTGCTGTGATCTGTGTGGGACTTAAAGTCAAACTGCAGATTCATTAACAACAAACAACAAATAAATATCACAGCACTGCGGTGCAGCAGATTCATAAAGACTCTTATCTTTACAGGCTCCATGCCTTTGGTGACGCCTCAGTGTGAGTTGGGAGCAGGCTAGGTTAGGCTAACAGTTTCTCCCTGCTCCCAGTCTGTGTGCACACTATCCCTGAATCCAGACCAAGCTAAGCTAATAGCAACCTCTGTGTGCAT